>NC_069506.1:173033245-173188245 GCF_027579735.1 Bombina bombina | reverse complement strand
TTAGTTCAGTATGCGACGAACTGAGCAGTTCAGAACCTTGCACTTTTTAAAAAAAAAAAGAAAAAAGAAAAAAAGAACCCAAGTCTGAGGAAACCACCCCCCCCCCCCACACACACACACACACTTTTAAAAGATCAATCCTAAGGAGAGAGAAAAAAAAAAAGAGTGACAAAAAAGTCCCACTTTACCTTCGTTAAAGGGACATGCCACCCACATTTTTTTTTATGATTTAGAAAGAGAATGCAATTTTAAACATCATTCTAATTTACTTATATTATCTAATTTGTTTTATTCTCTTGATATTCTTTGATGAAAAGCATATCTAGATATGCTCACTAGCTGCTGATTGGTTGCTGCACATAGAAGCCTCGTGTGATTGGCTCACCATGTGCATTGCTTTTTCTTCAACTAAGGATATTTAAAAAAATGAAGCAAAATAAATAATAGAAGTAAATTGTAATGTTGTTTAAATTTCTATTCTCTATCTGAATCATGAAAGAAAGATTTTGGGTTTAGTGGCCCTTTAAGTAGAAAGTATATGAAAGTATATGTGTTAAAGCCTTATGCCCCCATATAAACTAGGCAATTAGACTGTGTAAGGGGAAAGAGAGAGACTTACACCTGCTGTTCCGACAGATGGCTCCATACCAACCTGTGCTGAAAAAAACAAAACAAAACAAAACAAAATCACAGAAATTAGTCCCCTGTAACTAACATGTCAGAACAAGATGAGGGAGTCAACATTGTCCTACTGAGGGAGGCGAGAAAACTTCTCTGCTACACCTCAAGGCTGCTGATGAACAAAACTCTACAAAGATTGACAAGGTGGTCAGCTGTAACTCCCATAACCCTCTCTTCTAGGAACTATCCATTGAGTATTTCCATAAGAATAAATTCTGCAGAGCACCGCCATCTCCACCAACGAGGGAATGGGAAGTAGGAGGGATAGTTGAATTTTCTGGTTGGGTGTCTTTGCCTCCTCCTGGTGGCCAGTCAATGTAAATCCCATTTGTAAGAATAGGTTTTTGTGGACTCTCACTAGCATTAGAAAGAAAAAGAGGAATAATGTATTAAAAAGGTATCACATGTATGTCTCTTTAGCTTCAAGTAATTATGCTCATTTTTTTACAGACTAAAACAGAGGAAATGATGGGATTGCACTTAACGCATTTAAAGCAAACAACTTAAAATGCAATGACCTAAATTACCTCATGACTTCAATGTAGCCTTTAGCTGCAGCAACATGCAGTGCACTTGCTCCAGTCTTGGGGTGTCGAGAGTCCTCAATTTTGCCAGCATTAAGCCATTGTCTGGCATCCTGCAGCATCACCTCTTCTTCCTCCCGCTTAGCAGCTTCAATATCAATTGCTGGAAACACAAAACACCGGTACACATGCAGAATTCAGAAACATGAAGACAATGGTTTCAGATAGATATAGAAGGACAAATGCTTGGTGCCATTTCCCATGGTGATTAGTAGTAGCCCGCTTATTCAGCGCACACACAAATAATTGCATGCGCAATAGATGGGAATTCAGCTTTAAAAAACAATTTATGTAAGAACTTACCTGATAAATTCATTTCTTTCATATTGGCAAGAGTCCATGAGCTAGTGACGTATGGGATATGCATTCCTACCAGGAGGGGCAAAGTTTCCCAAACCTCAAAATGCCTATAAATACACCCCTCACCACACCCACAATTCAGTTTAATGAATAGCCAAGTTGTGGGGTGATAAGAAAGGAGTAAAAAGCATCAACAAAGGAATTTGGAAATAATTGTGCTTTATACAAAAAAATTATAACCACCATAAAAAAGGGTGGGCCCCATGGACACTTGCCAATATGAAATAAATGAATTTATCAGGTAAGTTCTTACATAAATTATGTTGTCTTTCATGTAATTGGCAAGAGTTAGTGACGTATGGGATAGCAATACCCAAGATGTGGAACTCCACACAAGAGTCACTAGAGAGGGAGGGATAAAACAAAAACAGCCATTTTTCGCTTAAAAAAATTAATCCACAACCCAAAATATAAGTTTATTCTCATAAATGAAAAGAAAAACTTAAAACATAAGCAGAAGAATCAAACTGAAACAACTGAAACTGCCTGAAGAACTTTTCTACCAAAAACTGCTTCCGAAGACGGTAGAATTTAGTAAATGAATGCAAAGAAGACCAAGTTGCTGCTTTGCAAATCTGATCAACTGAAGCGTCATTCTTAAAAGCCCACGAAGTGGAGACTGATCTAGTAGAATGAGCTGTAATTCTGAAGCGGGGCTGGACCCGACTCCAAATAAGCTTGGTTAATCAAAAGCTTTAACCACGAAGCCAAGGAAACAGCAGAAGCCTTCTGACCTTTCCTAGAACCAGAAAATATAACAAATAGACTAGAAGTCTTCCTGAAATCTTTAGTAGCTTCAACATAATATTTCAAAGCTCTTACCACATCCAAAGAATGTAAGGATCTCTCCAAAGAATTTTTAGGATTAGGACACAAGGAAGGGACAACAATTTCTCTATTAATGTTGTTAGAATTCACAACCTTAGGTAAGAATTTAAATGAAGTCCACAAAATCGCCATATCCTGATGAAAAATCAGAAAAGGAGATTCACAAGAGAGTGGATAATTCAGAAACTCATCTAGCAGAAGAGATGGCCAAAAGAAAACACTTTCCAAGAAAGTAGTTTAATGTCCAAAGAATGCATAGGCTCAAACGGGAGGAGCCTGTAAAGCCTTCAAAACTAACTTAAGACTCCAAGGAGGAGAGATTGATTTAATGACAGGCTTGATACGAACCAAAGCCTGCACAAAACAATGAATATCAGGAAGTTTAGCAATCTTTCTGTGAAAAAGAACAGAAAGAGCAGAGATTTGTCCTTTCAAGGAACTTGCAGACAAACCTTTATCCAAACCATCCTGAAGAAACTGTAAAATTCTAGGAATTCTAAAAGAATGCCAAGAGAATTTATGAGAAGAACATCATCAAATGTAAGTCTTCCAAACTCAATAATAAATCTTTCTAGAAACAGATTAACGAGTCTGCAACATAGTATTAATCACTGAGTCAGAGAAACCTCTATGACTAAGCACTCAATTCTCATACCTTCAAATTTAATGATTTGAGATCCTGATGGAAAAACGGACCTTGAGATAAAAGGTCCGGCCTTAACGGAAGTGGCAAAGGTTGGCAACTGGACATCCGAACAAGATCCGCATACCAAAACCTGTGAGGCCATACTGGAGCCACCAGCAGCACAAACGATTGCTCCATGATGATTTTGGAGATCACTCTTGGAAGAAGAACTAGAGGCGGGAAAATATAAGCAGGTTGATAACACCAAGGAAGTGTCAATGCATCCGCTGCTTCCACCTGAGGATCCCTGGACCTGGACAGGTACCTGGGAAGTTTTTTGTTTAGATGACATGCCATAAGATCTATTTCTGGAAGTCCCCACATCTGAACAATTTGAGAAAACACATCTGGGTGGAAAGACCATTCTCCCGGATGTAAAGTCTGACGACTGAGGTAATCCGCTTCATTCCAGTCTATACCTGGGATTTGAACCGCAGAAATTAGTCAGGAGCTAGATTCCACCCAAACAAGTATCCAACATACTTCTTTCATAGCTTGAGGACTGCGAGTCCCACCCTGATGATTGACATATGCCACAGTTGTGATATTGTCTGTCTGAAAACAAATGAACGGTTCTCTTCAACAGAGGCCAAAACTGAAGAACCCTGAGAATCGCACGGAGTTCCAAAATATTGATCGGTAATCTCGCCTCTTGAGATTTCAAAACCCCTTGTGCTGTCAGAGATCCCCAAACAGCTCCCCAACCTGAAATACTTGCATCTGTTGTGATCACAGTCCAGGTTGGACGAACGAAAGAGCCCCTAAAATTATACGATGGTGATCTAACCACCAAATCAGAGAAAGTCGAACATTGAGATTTAAGGATATTAATTGTGATATCCTTGTATAATCCCCGCACCATTGGTTCAGCATACAAAGCTGGAGAGTTCTCATATGAAAACGAGCAAAGGGGATCGCGTCCGATGCTGCAGTCATGAGACCTAAAACTTCCATGCACAACACTAGTTGATTCGTGTGAGATTCTGCAGAACGTAAAGACTGAGCGAGTAAGGCACCTAGAACTTTTGAAAAAATTATTGGAGCTGTCGCTAGGCCAAAAGGAAGAGCAACAAATTGCTAATGCTCTCCTAGAAAAGAGAATCTCAGGAACTGATAGTGATCTGGATGAATCGGAATATGAAGATATGCATCCTGTAAGTCTATTGTGGACATATAATGCTCTTGCTGAACAAAAGGCAGAATAGTCCTTATAGTTACAATTTTGAAAGTTGGTACTCTTACATATCGATTCAAAATCTTTAGATCCAAAACTGGTCTGAATGAATTTTCTTTCTTTGGGACAATGAAAGATTTGAAGAAAACCCCAGACCCTGTTCCTGAAACGGAACTGGCCTGATTACCCCTGATAACTCCAGGTCTGAAACACACTTCGGAAAGCCTGAGCCTTTACTGGGTTTGCCGGAATGCGTGAGAAAAAAAACTCTTCTCACAGGCGGTCTTTACTCTGTATCGTATTCTGTACCCCTGAGAGACAATACTCTGAATCCATTGATGATTTTGGACCGAATTGATCCAAACATCTTTGAAAAAATTTAATCTGCCCCCTACCAGCTGAGCTGGAATGAGGGCCGCACCTTCATGCGGACTTGGGGGCTGGTTTTGATCTCTTAAATGGCTTGGATTTATTCCAATTTGAAGGCGGCTTCCAATTGGAAGCAGCTTCCTTGGGGGAATTATAGGTTTCTGTTCCTTATTTTGTCGAAAGTAACGAAAACGGTTAGAAACTTTACATTTACCCTTAGGTCTTTTATCCTGAGGCAAAAATACTCCCTTCCCCTCTGTGACAGTTGAAATTATTGAATCCAACTGAGAACCAAATAATTTATTACCTTGGAAAGAGATAGCAATTTGGACTTAGAAGTCATATCAGCATTCCAAGATTTGAGCTACAAAGCTCTTCTAGCTAAAATAGCTAAAGACATAGATTTAACATCAATTTTGATGATATCAAAAATGGCATCACAAATGAAATTATTAGCATGTTGAATCAACTTAACAATGCTGGACAAATCATTATCCGATACTTGTTGCGCTAAAGTTTCCAACCAAAAAATTGAAGCAGCTGCAACATCAGCCAAAGAAATTGCAGGCCTAAGAAGATGACATGAATATAAATAAGCTTTCCTTAGATAAGATTCAAGTTTCCTATCTAAAGGATCTTTAAAAGAAGTACTATCTTCCGTAGGAATAGTAGTACGTTTAGCAAGAGTAGAGATAGCCCCATCAACTTTGGGGATCTTTTCCCAAAACTCCAATCTCACTTCTGGCAAAGGATACAATCTTTTAAACCTTGAAGAAGGAATAAAAGAAGTACCAGGCCTATTCCATTCCTTAGAAATCATATCAGAAATAGCATCAGGAACTGGAAAAACCTCTGGAATAACCACAGGAGGTTTATAAACAGAATTTAAACGTTTACTAGTTTTAATATCAAGATGACTAGTTTCCTCCATATCCAATGTAATCAACACTTCTTTTAACAAACGAATATACTCCATTTTAAATAAATAAGAGGATTTGTCAGTGTCAATATCTGATGCAGGATCTTCTGAACCAGATAGATCCTCATTAGAGAAGGATAATTCAGTATGTTGCTGGTCATTTGAAATTTCGTCAAGCTTATGAGAAGTTTTAAAAGACCTTTTACGTTTATTAGAAGGCGGAATGGCAGACCAAGCCTCCTGAATAGAAACAGAAATAAATTATTTTAAATTTACAGGTATATCTTGTGCATTAGATGTTGAGGGAACAGCAACAGGTAATTAACTATTTCTGATGGATACATTCTCTGCACATAAAAGTTTATCATGACAACTAATACAAACCATAGCTAGAGGTATAACCTCCACAAGTTTACAACAAATGCACTTAGCTTTGGTAGAACTGTTATCAGGCCGCAGGGTTCCAACAGTGATTTCTGAGACAGGATCAGATTGAGACATCTTGCAAATGTAAGAGAAAAAACATATAAAGCAAAATTATCCATTTCCTTATATGGCAGTTTCAGGAATGGGAAAAAATGCAAACAGCATAGCCCTTGACATAGAAAAAAAGACAGGAAAAAAAAGAATGGGATCTTAAATAATGAAAGTATTTGGCGCCAAGTATGGCGTACAACAAACAGAAAAAATATTTTTTGTGCCAAAAACTACACACTCGCGTCACATGATGTAACCTTGTGAAAGGACCCGGCGTCAACTAAGACGCCGGAAATTACGATTTTACGTCCAACGTAACTTCACACCAAAAAAAAATAAACTTGTGCCAAGAATGACGCAATAAACTCTGGCATTTTGCGCCCTCGCAAGCCTAATTCTGCCCGCAAATTTGAAAATGACAGTAAATTGAAAAAAGACTATACCCCAGGTAAGAAATAAATTTTCCTAAAAAAATGCATTTCCCAGATATGAAACTGACAGTCTGCAAAAGGAAATATACTGAAACCTGAATCATGGCAAATATAAGTACAATACATATATTTAGAACTTTATATAAATACATAAAGTGCCAAACCATAGCGGAGAGTGTCTTAAGTAATGAAAACATACTTACCAAAAGACAACCATCCACATATAGCAGATAGCCAAACCAGTACTGAAACGGTTATCAGTAGAGGTAATGGAATATGAGAGTATATTGTCGATCTGAAAAGGGAGGTAGGAGATGAATCTCTACGACCAATAACAGAGAACCTATGAAATAGATCCACGTGAGGAAAACCATTGCATTCAATAGGTGATACTCCCTTCACATCCCTCTAAAAATTCACTGTACTCAGAGGAAATGGGCTTCAAAATGCTGAAAAGCGCATATCAACGTAGAAATCTTAGCACAAGCTTACTTCACCACCTCCATAGGAGGCAAAGTTTGTAAAGTTGAATTGTGGGTGTGGTGAGGGGTGTATTTATAGACATTTTGAGGTTTGGGAAACTTTGCCCCTCCTGGTAGGATTGTATATCCCATACGTCACTAGCTCATGGACTCTTGCCAATTACATGAAAGAAAAGGGAATTCGGCTTTGTGATTAAATTCTAGGTTTAAAAGAATGTATTTTACTTCTATCTTTATGTGATCTAAGGACAAGGAGTAATTTGGAGCAGACACCAACCTGAAACAAACATGAGCAACAGTAAGCCAGGACAATTAGTGCTGTCAGGTATTTACCCCAACAGGTGATGGTTTAAAGAAGCACTTTTATGGATTTCATTTAATACAATTTACTTATCGAAGCAATCATCAGAATGTTTGATTCATAATCTTATTTATAGTTATTTGCTCATATAATTTACAACCACTATATTCTAAACATAGTATTTACAATAAAAATAACCAAGTTAAAAACACAATTTATGCTTACCTGATAAATTTATTTCTCTTGTGGTGTATCCAGTCCACGGATCATCCATTACTTGTGGGATATTCTCATTCCCAACAGGAAGTTGCAAGAGGACACCCACAGTAGAGCTGTAATATAGCTCCTCCCCTAACTGTCATAGCCAGTCATTAGACCGAAAACAAGCCGAGAAAGGAGGAACCATAGGGTGCAGTGGTTACTGTAGTTTAAATTTAAAAATTACCTGCCTTAAAATGACAGGGCGGGCCGTGGACTGGATACACCACAAGAGAAATAAATTTATCAGGTAAGCATAAATTGTGTTCTCTTGTAAGGTGTATCCAGTCCACGGGTCATCACATTACTTGTGGGATACCAATACCAAAGCACACGGATGAAGGGAGGGACAAGGCAGGAACTTAAATGGAAGGAACCACTGCCCGTAAAACCTCTCTCCCAAATATAGCCTCCGAAGAAGCAAAAGTATCAAATTTGTAAA
This sequence comes from Bombina bombina, assembly GCF_027579735.1. NCBI lineage: Eukaryota > Metazoa > Chordata > Amphibia > Anura > Bombinatoridae > Bombina > Bombina bombina. The sequence goes on along the minus strand of NC_069506.1, from coordinate 173,180,254 downwards.
ATTTTAAAAAATATGAAGCGAAGACCAAGTCGTCGCCTTGCAAATCTGATCAAAAGAAGCCTCATTTTTAAAGGCCCAAGTGGAAGCCACAGCTCTAGTGGAATGAGCTGTAATCCTTTCAGGAGGCTGCTGTCCAGCAGTCTCATAGGCTAAGCGGATTAAGCTTCTTAGTCAAAAAGAAAAAGAGGTTGCAGAAGACTTTTGACCTCTCCTCTGTCCAGAGTAGACAACAAACAAAGCAGATGTTTGACGAACCACGTCCAGATTGCGTAACACAAGGATGGAACAACAATCTCTTGATTGATATTCTTGTTAGATACCACCTTAGGTAAGAACCCAGGATTGGTACGCAGGACTACCTTATCCGTATGAAAAATCAGATAAGGAGAATCACATTGTAAGGCAGATAGGTCAGAGACTCTACGAGCCGAGGAAATAGCTACCAAAAAAAGAACTTTCCAAGATAAAAGCTTGATATCTATGGAATGAAGAGGTTCAAACGGAACTCCTTGAAGAACCTTAAGAACCAAGTTTGAGCTCCATGGTGGAGCAACAGGTTTAAACACAGGCTTGATTCTAACTAAAGCCTGACAAAACGCCTGAACATCTGGAACATCTGCCAGACGCTTAACTAGCCGACAATCCTTTTTCCAAACCTTCTTGGAGAAAAGTTAATATCCTAGCAATCCTGACCTTACTCCATGAGTAACCCTTGGATTCACACCAATAAAGATATCTACGCCATACCTTATGGTAAATTTTCCTGGTGACAGGCTTTCGTGCCTGTCTTAAGGTATCAATAACTGACTCGTAGAAGCCACGCTTTGATAAAATCAAGCGTTCAATCTCCAGGCAGTCAGCCTCAGAGAAATTAGATTTGGATGGTTGAAAGGACCCTGAAGTAGAAGGTCCTGTTTCAGAGGCAGAGACCATGGTGGAAAGGGTGACATGTCCACTAGATCTGCATACCAGGTCCTGCGTGGCCACGCAGGTGCTATCAGAATCACTGATGCTCTCTCCTGCTTGATCTTGGCAATCAGTCGAGGGAGCAGAGGAAACTGTGGAAACACATAAGCCAGGTTGAAAGACCAGGGCGCTGCTAGAGCATCTATCAGTATCGCCTTGGGATCCCTGGACCTGGATCCGTAACACGGAAGCTTGGCGTTCTGGCGAGACGCTATGAGATCCAGTTCTGGTTTGCCCCAACGATGAATCAGTTGTGCAAATACCTCCGGATGGAGTTCCCACTCTCCCGGATGAAAAGTCTGACGACTTAGAAAATCCGCCTCCCAGTGCTCTACACCTGGGATATGGATAGCTGATAGGTGGCAAGAGTGAATCTCTGCCCAGCAAATTATTTTTGAAACTTCTAACATCTCTAGGGAACTTCTCGTTCCCCCTTGATGGTTGATGTAAGCTACAGTCGTGATGTTGTCCGACTGAAATCTGATGTACCTCAGAGTTGCTAACTGAGGCCAAGCCTGAAGAGCCTTGAATATCGCTCTTAGTTCCAGAATATTTAATGGAAGGAGAGACTCCTCCTGAGTCCACGATCCCTGAGCCTTCAGGGAGTTCCAGACTGCACCCCAACCTAGAAGGCTGGCATCTGTCGTAACAATTGTCCAATCTGGCCTGCGAAAGGTCATACCTTTGGACAGATGGACCCGAGATAGCCACCAGAGAAGAGAATCCCTGGTCTCTTGGTCCAGATTCAGTTGAGGGGACAAATCTGTGTAATCCCCGTTCCACTGACTGAGAATGCATAGTTGCAGCGGTCTGAGATGTAAGCGTGCAAACGGCACTATGTCCATTGCCGCTACCATTAAGCCGATTACTTCCATACACTGAACCACCGAAGGGCGCGGAATGGAATGAAGAACCCGGCAGGAATTTAGAAGCTTTGATAACCTGGACTCCGTCAGGTGAATTTTCATTTCTACAGAATCTATCAGAGTCCCTAGAAAGGAAACTCTTGTGAGTGGGGATAGAGAACTATTTTCCTCGTTCACTTTCCACCCATGCGACCACAGAAATGCCAGTACTACGTCCGTGTGAGACTTGGCAATTTGGAAGTTTGACGCCTGTATCAGGATGTCGTCTAAATAAGGGGCTACTGCTATGCCCCGCGGCCTTAGGACCGCCATAAGCGACCCTAGAACCTTTGTAAAGATTCTTGGGGCTGTAGCTAATCCCAAGGGAAGAGCTACAACTGGTAATGCCTGTCTTGAAAGGCAAACCTGAGAAACCGATGATCTTTGTGTATCGGAATGTGAAGATAAGCATCCTTTAGATCCACTGTAGTCATATATTGACCCTCCTGGATCAGTGGTAGGATGGTACGAATAGTTTCCATCTTGGACGGAACTTTGAGGAATTTGTTTAAGATCTTTAGATCCAAAATTGTTCTGAAGGTTCCCTCTTTTTTGGGAACCACAAACAGATTTGAGTAAAAACCCTGTCCCTGTTCCTCCTTTGGAACTGGATGGATCACTCCCATAACTAGGAGGTCTCGTACACAGTGTAAGAATGCCTCTCTCTTTATCTGGTGTGCAGATAATTGTGAAAGGTGAAATCTCCCTTTTGGGGGGGAAGCTTTGAAGTCCAGAAGATATCCCTGGGATATAATTTCCAACGCCCAGGGATCCTGAACATCTCTTGCCCACGCCTGGGCAAAGAGTGAAAGTCTGCCCCCTACTAGATCCGTTCCCGGATAGGGGGCCGTTCTTTCATGCTGTCTTAGAGGCAGCAGCAGGCTTTTTTACCTGCTTACCTTTTTTCCAGGTCAGGTTTGGTCTCCAGACCGTCTTGGATTGAGCAAAAGTTCCCTCTTGTTTATTATTAGAGGAAATTGATGCCGCACCTGCCTTGAAGTTTTGAAAGGCACGAAAAATAGACTGTTTGGCCCTAGATTTTGACCTGTCCTGAGGAAGGGCATGACCTTTTCCTCCAGTGATATCAGCAATAATCTCCTTCAAGCAGGCCTGAATAGGGTCTGCCCCTTGAAGGGAATGTTAAGTAGCTTAGATTTTGAAGTCACGTCAGCTGACCATGATCTAAGCCATAGCGCTCTGCGCGCCTGTATAGCAAAACCAGAATTCTTAGCCGTTAGTTTAGTCAAATGAACAATGGCATCAGAATAAAAGAATTGGCTAGCTTAAGTGCTCTAAGTTTGCCAAGTATGTCATCCAATGGAGTCGCTACCTGTAAAGCCTCTTCCAGAGACTCAAACCAGTACGCCGCAGCAGCAGTGACAGGGGCAATGCATGCAAGGGGCTGTAGGATAAAACCTTGTTGAATAAATATTTTCTTAAGGTAACCTCTAATTTTTTATCCATTGGATCTATAAAAAAAAAAAAAAAACACAACTGTCCTCGACAGGGATAGTAGTACGCTTTGCTAGAGTAGAAACTGCTCCCTCCACCTTAGGGACTGTCTGCCATAAGTCCCGTGTGGTGGCGTCTATTGGAAACATTTTTCTAAAAATAGGAGGGGAAGAGAACGGCACACCTGGTCTATCCCATACCTTATTAATAATTTCTGTAAACCCTTTAGGTATTTGGAAAAACATCAGTACACACCGGCACTGCAAAGTATTTATCCAGTCTACACAATTTCTCTGGCACTGCAATGGTATCACAGTCATTCAGAGCAGCTAAAACCTCCCTAAGCAACACGCGGAGGTGTTCAAGCTTAAATTTAAATGTAGAAATATTAGAATCAGGTATCTTTCCTGAGTCATTAACATCACCCACTGACTGAAGCTCTCTTTCCTCTGCTTCTGCATATTGTGAGGCAGTATCAGACATGGTTCTTAAAGCGTCAGTATGCTCTGCATTTTGTCTCACCCCAGAGCTATCTCGCTTACCTCTAAGTTCAGGTAGTCTGGCTAATACCGCTGACAGTGTATTATCCATGACTGCCGCCATGTCTTGTAAAGTAAACGCTATGGGCGCCCTAGATGTACTTGGCGCCATTTGAGCGTGAGTCCCTTAAGTGGGAGTCAAAGGGTCTGACACGTGGGGAAATTTAGTCGGCATAACTTCCCCCTCGTCAGATTCCTCTGGTGATAAAATTTTTAAAGACAGAAAATGATCTTTATTGCATAAAATGAAATCAGTACATTTGGTACACATTCTAAGAGGGGGGTTCCACCATGGCTTTTAAACATAATAAACAAGGCGTTTCTTCTATGTCAGACATGTTTATACAGAATAGCAATGAGACTAGCAAGCTTGGAAAACACTTTAAATCAAGTTAACAAGCAAATATAAAAAACGGTACTGTGCCTTTAAGAGAAACAAATTTTGTCAGAATTTGAAAAACAGTGAAAAAATGCAGTAAATCAAACGAAATTTTTACAGTGTGTATAATAGGCTAACAGAGCATTGCACCCACTTGCAAATTGATGATTAACCCCTTAGTTCAAAAAACGGATCAAAAAAACTAAAGAGACTTTTTTTAACAGTCACAACCAACTGCCACAGCAAGCTGTGGCCCCTACCTTCCCCAATAAACTACTTTGGAAAGCCTTTGGGCCCGTTAGAGATGTCCTATAGCATTCAGAGGGCCTTTGAGGGAAGCTGGATGTCACAGTTTGTAATTTTAACTGCACCAACTGTAACTTTTATACTACAACAGTGGAAATTGTTTCTAGTCAAAATTTAAGCCAGCCATGTGGAAAAAACTAGGCCCCAATACAGTTTTTATCACCAAAGCATATATAAAAACGATTAAACATGCCAGCAAACGTTTTATATTGCAATATCATAAGGGTATTACCCCTGGGAGTAAGCATGATACCAGTCGTTATTAAATCACTGTATTCAGGCTTAACTTACATTAATCCAGTATCAGCAGCATTTTCTAGTGTTTTCCATCTCTAGAAAAAATTATAACTGCACATACCTGATAGCAGAATAAACTGCACGCCATTCTCTCGCTGAAGTTACCTCATCTGTGTAATCCCCTCAGACATATGTGAGAACAGCAATGGATCTTAGTTACAACCTGCTAAGATCATAGAAACCTCAGGCAGATTCTTCTTCTATTTACTACCTGAGGAAAAATAGCACAACTCCGGTACTATTTAAAAATAACAAACTTTTGATTGAAGAAAATAAACTAGCTATATTTAACCACTCTCTCCTACAACGTCCTTGCTTGTTGAGAGTTGCAAGAGAATGACTGGGTATGACAGTTAGGGGAGGAGCTATATTACAGCTCTACTGTGGGTGTCCTCTTGCAACTTCCTGTTGGGAATGAGAATATCCCACAAGTAATGGATGATCCGTGGACTGGATACACCTTACAAGAGAAATTAAACATTTATTTATTTCTCAGTGACTAGTAAAATACAAGGAACAGTCATTTCTTACTGTTCACACGTGTTCTTTTTCTGATCTTCGGTCATTGGAATCCAAGCTTTACCATGCCTCTAAATAAATACCTAAACTTGGGAAATAAGGGCCCAGTAATAGCTCCCCCCATACACCATTACCAATCAAGAAGTGTCTGGATCCTAAAATTTGCAGTTGGCTCCCTCAATTTGATATAAACGTGTCATGGCCTGCACATCAAGCTTCTGCTACACCACTTTTTAGCAATACCATGAGAGTGAGCAATTAATACAAAACACTAAAACATAATACTCAGGGTTAATATAGGTTCAGTGAGTTTCAATACACAGACTTATAGAAGATAGATTTTGATACTTTGCATGACCAGAAAGTTTTCTAGTATACTGAAATGCAACAACTAATCTTTCAGTTTAAAGAATTAGTTTTCTTACCTCTAATTATAAAAATAAATGGACCTCTTACCTCTTTTTGAGATTTCAGCACGGAGCAAAGTCTCCATGCAGTCATCTTCAGCAATATCAAGGGGTACATCACCATCGCTGTTTACAGCAGCAATATTAGCAGAATGTTTAATTAGATACCTACAATCAGGGAGAATAAAGATCAGATTAGTAACTCATAATATTGTACAAAAACTAGAAATAACATAACTTATCTGTTGTAACATTTCTATAGGTTTCAGCATTTCGATTACCAGTTAATGCTCCAGTCCCAAATTTAGAGCATTACAAGGACACAAAATTCAAAAAATGTCTTTAAGGATTCAGATAGAGCATACAATATTAAACAACTTTCCAATTAACTTCTAGTGTCTATTTTGTTTTGTTCTCTTGGTATACTTTGATTAAAAGCACACCGAGGTATGCTCAGGAGCAGCAATGCACTCCTGGGAGATAGCTGCTGATTGATGGCTGCATATATATGCCTCGCCACTGTCTTACCGGTTGTATTCAACTAGCTCCCAGTGGTGCATTTTTTTAACAAATGATACTAAAAGAATGAAGTACATTTTATAAAAGAAATAAGACTGAGGGGGCAGAGCTGGTCAAGGCTAAATGGCCATATAAGCCAGAGGTTCTGATTGACCGGTCCCGGATAGCGGCTGATGTGCGCTGAAACGCACGCTCATGAGAAGCAACATATGGTGATCCGAGCATAACGTCTGGATTGTAGTGCTCCGTAAATTAAAAAAAAAAAAAAAAAAAAAAAAAAGGAAGAACAGCGGAGGACTACCACTCTTCAGGGGTTTAAAAAAAACAAAAAAAAAAAAAAAACTAAGCAGTACGAGTTAAACAGGAAAAAACAGAATTTATGTTTACCTGATAAATTACTTTCTCCAACGGTGTGTCCGGTCCACGGCGTCATCCTTACTTGTGGGATATTCTCTTCCCCAACAGGAAACGGCAAAGAGCCCAGCAAAGCTGGTCACATGATCCCTCCTAGGCTCCGCCTACCCCAGTCATTCGACCGACGTTAAGGAGGAATATTTGCATAGGAGAAACCATATGGTACCGTGGTGACTGTAGTTAAAGAAAATAAATTATCAGACCTGATTAAAAAAACCAGGGCGGGCCGTGGACCGGACACACCGTTGGAGAAAGTAATTTATCAGGTAAACATAAATTCTGTTTTCTCCAACATAGGTGTGTCCGGTCCACGGCGTCATCCTTACTTGTGGGAACCAATACCAAAGCTTTAGGACACGGATGAAGGGAGGGAGCAAATCAGGTCACCTAAATGGAAGGCACCACGGCTTGCAAAACCTTTCTCCCAAAAATAGCCTCAGAAGAAGCAAAAGTATCAAACTTGTAAAATTTGGTAAAAGTGTGCAGTGAAGACCAAGTCGCTGCCCTACATATCTGATCAACAGAAGCCTCGTTCTTGAAGGCCCATGTGGAAGCCACAGCCCTAGTGGAATGAGCCGTGATTCTTTCGGGAGGCTGCCGTCCGGCAGTCTCGTAAGCCAATCTGATGATGCTTTTAATCCAAAAAGAGAGAGAGGTAGAAGTTTCTTTTTGACCTCTCCTTTTACCGGAATAAACAACAAACAAGGAAGATGTTTGTCTAAAATCCTTTGTAGCATCTAAATAGAATTTTAGAGCGCGAACAACATCCAAATTGTGCAACAAACGTTCCTTCTTTGAAACTGGTTTCGGACACAGAGAAGGTACGATAATCTCCTGGTTAATGTTTTTGTTAGAAACAACTTTTGGAAGAAAACCAGGTTTAGTACGTAAAACCACCTTATCTGCATGGAACACCAGATAAGGAGAACACTGCAGAGCAGATAATTCTGAAACTCTTCTAGCAGAAGAAATTGCAACTAAAAACAAAACTTTCCAAGATAATAACTTAATATCAACGGAATGTAAGGGTTCAAACGGAACCCCCTGAAGAACTGAAAGAACTAAGTTGAGACTCCAAGGAGGAGTCAAAGGTTTGTAAACAGGCTTAATTCTAACCAGAGCCTGAACAAAGGCTTGAACATCTGGCACAGCTGCCAGCTTTTTGTGAAGTAACACAGACAAGGCAGAAATCTGTCCCTTCAGGGAACTAGCAGATAATCCTTTTTCCAATCCTTCTTGAAGGAAGGATAGAATCTTAGGAATCTTAACCTTGTCCCAAGGGAATCCTTTAGATTCACACCAACAGATATATTTTTTCCAAATTTTGAGGTAAATCTTTCTAGTTACAGGCTTTCTGGCCTGAACAAGAGTATCGATAACAGAATCTGAGAACCCGCGCTTCGATAAGATCAAGCGTTCAATCTCCAAGCAGTCAGCTGGAGTGAAACCAGATTCGGATGTTCGAACGGACCCTGAACAAGAAGGTCTCGTCTCAAAGGTAGCTTCCAAGGTGGAGCCGATGACATATTCACCAGATCTGCATACCAAGTCCTGTGTGGCCACGCAGGAGCTATCAAGATCACCGACGCCCTCTCCTGATTGATCCTGGCTACCAGCCTGGGGATGAGAGGAAACGGCGGGAACACATAAGCTAGTTTGAAGGTCCAAGGTGCTACTAGTGCATCCACTAGAGCCGCCTTGGGATCCCTGGATCTGGACCCGTAGCAAGGAACTTTGAAGTTCTGACGAGAGGCCATCAGATCCATGTCTGGAATGCCCCACAGCTGAGTGACTTGGGCAAAGATTTCCGGGTGGAGTTCCCACTCCCCCGGATGCAATGTCTGACGACTCAGAAAATCCGCTTCCCAATTTTCCACTCCTGGGATGTGGATAGCAGACAGGTGGCAGGAGTGAGACTCCGCCCATAGAATGATTTTGGTCACTTCTTCCATCGCTAGGGAACTCCTTGTTCCCCCCTGATGGTTGATGTACGCAACAGTTGTCATGTTGTCTGATTGAAACCGTATGAACTTGGCCCTCGCTAGCTGAGGCCAAGCCTTGAGAGCATTGAATATCGCTCTCAGTTCCAGAATATTTATCGGTAGAAGAGATTCTTCCCGAGACCAAAGACCCTGAGCTTTCAGGGATCCCCAGACCGCGCCCCAGCCCATCAGACTGGCGTCGGTCGTGACGATGACCCACTCCGGTCTGCGGAATGTCATCCCTTGTGACAGGTTGTCCAGGGACAGCCACCAACGGAGTGAGTCTCTGGTCCTCTGATTTACTTGTATCTTCGGAGACAAGTCTGTATAGTCCCCATTCCACTGACTGAGCATGCACAGTTGTAATGGTCTTAGATGAATGCGCGCAAAAGGAACTATGTCCATTGCCGCTACCATCAAACCAATCACTTCCATGCACTGCGCTATGGAAGGAAGAGGAACGGAATGAAGTATCCGACAAGAGTCTAGAAGTTTTGTTTTTCTGGCCTCTGTCAGAAAAATCCTCATTTCTAAGGAGTCTATTATTGTTCCCAAGAAGGGAACCCTTGTTGACGGAGATAGAGAACTCTTTTCCACGTTCACTTTCCATCCGTGAGATCTGAGAAAGGCCAGGACAATGTCCGTGTGAGCCTTTGCTTGAGGAAGGGACGACGCTTGAATCAGAATGTCGTCCAAGTAAGGTACTACAGCAATGCCCCTTGGTCTTAGCACAGCTAGAAGGGACCCTAGTACCTTTGTGAAAATCCTTGGAGCAGTGGCTAATCCGAAAGGAAGCGCCACGAACTGGTAATGCTTGTCCAGGAATGCGAACCTTAGGAACCGATGATGTTCATTGTGGATAGGAATATGTAGATACGCATCCTTTAAATCCACTGTGGTCATGAATTGACCTTCCTGGATGGAAGGAAGAATAGTTCGAATGGTTTCCATCTTGAACGATGGAACCTTGAGAAACTTGTTTAAGATCTTGAGATCCAAGATTGGTCTGAACGTTCCCTCTTTTTTGGGAACTATGAACAGATTGGAGTAGAACCCCATCCCTTGTTCTCTTAATGGAACAGGATGAATCACTCCCATTTTTAACAGGTCTTCTACACAATGTAAGAATGCCTGTCTTTTTATGTGGTCTGAAGACAACTGAGACCTGTGGAACCTCCCCCTTGGGGGAAGCCCCTTGAATTCCAGAAGATAACCTTGGGAGACTATTTCTAGCGCCCAAGGATCCAGAACATCTCTTGCCCAAGCCTGAGCGAAGAGAGAGAGTCTGCCCCCCACCAGATCCGGTCCCGGATCGGGGGCCAACATTTCATGCTGTCTTGGTAGCAGTGGCAGGTTTCTTGGCCTGCTTTCCCTTGTTCCAGCCTTGCATTGGTCTCCAAGCTGGCTTGGCTTGAGAAGTATTACCCTCTTGCTTAGAGGACGTAGCACTTTGGGCTGGTCCATTTCTACGAAAGGGACGAAAATTAGGTTTATTTTTTGCCTTGAAAGGCCGATCCTGAGGAAGGGCGTGGCCCTTACCCCCAGTGATATCAGAGATAATCTCTTTCAAGTCAGGGCCAAACAGCGTTTTCCCCTTGAAAGGAATGTTAAGTAGCTTGTTCTTGGAAGACGCATCAGCTGACCAAGATTTCAACCAAAGCGCTCTGCGCGCCACAATAGCAAACCCAGAATTCTTAGCCGCTAACCTAGCCAATTGCAAAGTGGCGTCTAGGGTGAAAGAATTAGCCAATTTGAGAGCATTGATTCTGTCCATAATCTCCTCATAAGGAGGAGAATCACTATCGACCGCCTTTATCAGCTCATCGAACCAGAAACATGCGGCTGTAGCTACAGGGACAATGCATGAAATTGGTTGTAGAAGGTAACCCTGCTGAACAAACATCTTTTTAAGTAAACCTTCTAATTTTTTATCCATAGGATCTTTGAAAGCACAACTATCCTCTATGGGTATAGTGGTGCGTTTGTTTAAAGTGGAAACCGCTCCCTCGACCTTGGGGACTGTCTGCCATAAGTCCTTTCTGGGGTCGACCATAGGAAACAATTTTTTAAATATGGGGGGAGGGACGAAAGGAATACCGGGCCTTTCCCATTCTTTATTAACAATGTCCGCCACCCGCTTGGGTATAGGAAAAGCTTCTGGGAGCCCCGGGACCTCTAGGAACTTGTCCATTTTACATAGTTTCTCTGGGATGACCAACTTGTCACAATCATCCAGAGTGGATAATACCTCCTTAAGCAGAATGCGGAGATGTTCCAACTTAAATTTAAACGTAATCACATCAGGTTCAGCTTGTTGAGAAATGTTCCCTGAATCAGTAATTTCTCCCTCAGACAAAACCTCCCTGGCCCCATCAGACTGGGTTAGGGGCCCTTCAGAACCATTATTATCAGCGTCGTCATGCTCTTCAGTATCTAAAACAGAGCAGTCGCGCTTACGCTGATAAGTGTTCATTTTGGCTAAAATGTTTTTGACAGAATTATCCATTACAGCCGTTAATTGTTGCATAGTAAGGAGTATTGGCGCGCTAGATGTACTAGGGGCCTCCTGAGTGGGCAAGACTCGTGTAGACGAAGGAGGGAATGATGCAGTACCATGCTTACTCCCCTCACTTGAGGAATCATCTTGGGCATCATTGCCATTGTCACATAAATCACATTTATTTAAATGAATGGGAATTCTGGCTTCCCCACATTCAGAACACAGTCTATCTGGTAGTTCAGACATGTTAAACAGGCATAAACTTGATAACAAAGTACAAAAAACGTTTTAAAATAAAACCGTTACTGTCACTTTAAATTTTAAACTGAACACACTTTATTACTGCAATTGCGAAAAAACATGAAGGAATTATTCAAAATTCACCAAATTTTCACCACAGTGTCTTAAAGCCTTAAAAGTATTGCACACCAAATTTGGAAGCTTTAACCCTTAAAATAACGGAACCGGAGCCGTTTTTAACTTTAACCCCTTTACAGTCAATGGTATCTGCTTTGCTGAGACCCAACCAAGCCCAAAGGGGAATACGATACCAAATGACGCCTTCAGAAAGTCTTTTCTAAGTATCAGAGCTCCTCTCACATGCGACTGCATGTCATGCCTCTCAAAAACAAGTGCGCAACACCGGCGCGAAAATGAGGCTCTGCCTATGATTTGTGAAAGCCCCTAAAGGATAAGGTGTCTAAAACAGTGCCTGCCGATATTATTATATCAAAATACCCAGAATAAATGATTCCTCAAGGCTAAATATGTGTTAATAATGAATCGATTTAGCCCAGAAAAAGTCTACAGTCTTAATAAGCCCTTGTGAAGCCCTTATTTACGATCTTAATAAACATGGCTTACCGGATCCCATAGGGAAAATGACAGCTTCCAGCATTACATCGTCTTGTTAGAATGTGTCATACCTCAAGCAGCAAGAGACTGCTCACTGTTCCCCCAACTGAAGTTAATTGCTCTCAACAGTCCTGTGTGGAACAGCCATGGATTTTAGTGACGGTTGCTAAAATCATTTTCCTCATACAAACAGAAATCTTCATCTCTTTTCTGTTTCTGAGTAAATAGTACATACCAGCACTATTTCAAAATAACAAACTCTTGATTGAATAATAAAAACTACAGTTAAACACTAAAAAACTCTAAGCCATCTCCGTGGAGATGTTGCCTGTACAACGGCAAAGAGAATGACAGGGGTAGGCGGAGCCTAGGAGGGATCATGTGACCAGCTTTGCTGGGCTCTTTGCCGTTTCCTGTTGGGGAAGAGAATATCCCACAAGTAAGGATGACGCCGTGGACCGGACACACCTATGTTGGAGAAAGAACTAACGTCCTTCATAATGGAGTAATCCTCATTAAAACGGAGTATGATGTGCCATGGAAACATTCCGTTTTATTGTCATGATCTTCTTACAGTCAGTATATTCAAAGCCTGGGGTGAGTGTGGTGATGTGACGTAGGTGCAGGGCCTAACTAGGAACAACCACCAGTTAAAATTTAGAGGCAACAAGTCAATCATTTGTAGATCTCTATCAACTTAACCTTCAATGAAGAGCAAAGTCCCCCTAACCGCATGAGGAAAAAAGAAAAAAAGCAGCACCATCAATTAATGCAATATTTATTGCAGCTAGTGAAACAAATACAACATTTCGGAGCTAACGATCCTTAATCATGTATGATCGTTAGATCCGAAACGTTGTATTTGTTTCACTAGCTGCAATAAATATTGCATTAATTGACGGTGCTGCTGTACTCTTTTTGGATACCTGTTTGAGGCTTTGGTGGTGTGAACCCGGTCAGTGTGCACATTTTTTGCTACCCTGTTGCTATAGGTTCGTGGCCCCTAACAGCATTACTCAGGAACTATCATATCTCCTACAGGTGGGGATTACAATTTCATCTCTCCACCCTAAAAGATGGCAAGAGAATATTTTTTAAGTCCGTTTCAAATATTCCAGCTTTTTGCTCAACTCTGGGTATAGACACTCCAGATCTACCACCAACAGCAAAAAGACAACATGGCATATAGTCTCACGTAAACGCAAAGGGGGGGGGGGGGGGGACTCCTCTGCTCCCTCTTCCCCTTAAGGCTCTTCACCGTATCCTTCTTCACATGCTAATTCTAACAGAGATAAAAAGCCTTCTCCAGGACTTTATGCAACATCCACCAACATGAGGTATTTGTGTATGTTCCAAAACTGCTCTGACAAACTCTTTTCCTCAATACTTTTCCTTATGAGACTCTTCAGGGTAAGACTGTTCAACCATTGCAATGCTTCTATGTTATTTAGTAAATCCATTGAGCAATTCAAAATGCTTTACCAGGCACTGTTTAATATGTTTGTTACAACATCTTTTGTCTACCACTCTTATCCAAGGTGTTATACATCTTTTGATTAGTGAGGTTGTTATATAGAAGGTTATCCCTCAGTGATTTTTTTTTTATTTATTATTTTTTTTTTAAAGGGACTGGCGTTTCATTATTCAAGTTCTGGAATGTCAGGCAGTAAGTGGCTTTACTACTACACTTGCTCTCTATCATTAACAATGGAGATTTCTGTTGTTCTACATGTTTATGTTTAGTACACTTAAGTGTTTATTGTAGTTGTATGGTTCTACTTCTTGACACACAATGGTTACTTAAACAATTTATGGTTCTACCTAACCTTTACTTACTCCCATGGCAGATAGTCAAACTATTATTCCTTGTTACCCAAAATGGAAAAGGCCTTAATTCTCCACAAAATCATTCTATGGCTATGCCTGGCCTTTATAAATGCAAGGCAGATATTATCTTTCTTCAAGGGACACATTTTCCCCTCCAAAAATTATCAAAATATTTTAGCCCCCATTATACTCAACATTTTCATAAATCATAATTCCAAGTGCCATGGGGGTCAGTATCCTGTTCAAAAACATTCTATTCCAGACATTGCATATCAACAAAGAGGGTAGGTTTATTTGCATTGTCTCTTATACGGACCTATTACTTTCATAAATATATATGCCCCCTAGGTAGAGTAGTCACCTTTTTTTAAAAACATTTTTGAAAATATTTGGATCTCTCTAAAAGGTAAAGTTCATTTATTTTTTTAAGAAGGAAATTTTAAGGTTTTATTTCAACCACCACTAGATGGTTCTATTATTACCCAAAATACTCCTAAACACAAATTATGAGATACACGGGTCTACTTTCACACCCCAAACTAGAGATTATACTTCACCCCCCCCCCCCCACCCCTTCTAAATCGTATTCTCAACTAGATTTTTTGCCCAATAAAGAGGGTCTGGCTACACTTAGAAACTCTAGAATTATTCACACCCCTTGGTCTCATCATTCAGCAGTGATTCTTCGTTTTAATTAACCAATATTCCTAGTAAAAACTACATTTGGCCTTTAGATAACGCTATTTTACATGACCCTTGAAATATAGAAAAAACATAATTTATGTAAGAACTTACCTGATAAATTCATTTCTTTCATATTAGCAAGAGTCCATGAGCTAGTGACGTATGGGATATACATTCCTACCAGGAGGGGCAAAGTTTCCCAAACCTTAAAATGCCTATAAATACACCCCTCACCACACCCACAATTCAGTTTAACGAATAGCCAAGAAGTGGGGTGATAAGAAAAAAGTGCGAAAGCATATAAAATAAGGAATTGGAATAATTGTGCTTTATACAAAAAAATCAAAACCACCACAAAAAAGGGCGGGCCTCATGGACTCTTGCTAATATGAAAGAAATTAATTTATCAGGTAAGTTCTTACATAAATTATGTTTTCTTTCATGTAATTAGCAAGAGTCCATGAGCTAGTGACGTATGGGATAATGATTACCCAAGATGTGGATCTTTCCACGCAAGAGTCACTAGAGAGGGAGGGATAAAATAAAGACAGCCAATTCCTGCTGAAAATAATCCACACCCAGAATAAAATTTTAATGAAAAAACATAAGCAGAAGATTCAAACTGAAACCGCTGCCTGAAGTACGTTTCTACCAAAAACTGCTTCAGAAGAAGAAAACACATCAAAATGGTAGAATTTAGTAAAAGTATGCAAAGAGGACCAAGTTGCTGCTTTGCAAATCTGATCAACCGAAGCTTCATTCCTAAACGCCCAGGAAATAGAAACTGACCTAGTAGAATGAGCTGTAATCCTTTGAGGCGGAGTGTTACCCGACTCAACATAGGCATGATGAAATAAAGATTTCAACCAAGATGCCAAAGAAATGGCAGAAGCTTTCTGGCCTTTTCTAGAACCGGAAAAGATGACAAATAGACTAGAAGTCTTTCGGAAAGACTTAGTAGCTTCAACATAATATTACAAAGCTCTAACAGCATCCAAAGAATGCAATGATTTCTCCTTAGAATTCATAGGATTAGGACATAATGAAGGAACCACAATTTCTCTACTAATGTTGTTAGAATTCACAACCTTAGGTAAAAAATTAAAAAGAAGTTCGCAGCACCGCCTTATCCTGATGCAAAATCAGAAAAGGAGACTCACAAAAAAGAGTAGATAATTCAGAGACTCTTCTGGCAGAAGAGATGGCCAAAAGAAACAAAACTTTCCAAGAAAGTAATATAACGACCAAAGAATGCATGGGTTCAAAAGGAGGAGCTTGAAGAGCCCCCAGAACCAAATTCAAACTCCAAGGAGGAGAAATTGACTTAATGACAGGTTTTATACGAACCAAAGGTTGTACAAAACAATGAATATCAGGAAGATTAGCAATCCTTCTGTGAAAAAGAACAGAAAGAGCAGAGATTTGTCTTTCAAGGAACTTGCGGACAAACCTTTATCTAAACCTGAAGAAACTGTAAAATTCTCGGTATTCAAAAAGAATGCCAAGAAAAAAAGATGAGAAAGACACTAAGAAATATAAGTCTTCAAGACTCTATAATATATTATTATTATTATCGGTTATTTGTAGAGCGCCAACAGATTCCGCAGCGCTATAAACAAAGGGGGAGTACAACAAAACAATTATAGGGTAGAGGGCCCTGCCAAGAGTTGCACTGTTGTAGTCAGCTCTTAAGAAGGTGATCTACAGACAGCTGGACTTTTAGGCTTACATGCTAAGAGGGTTCAGGGGATTGCAGTGGAGGAGAGGAACTGGTATTAGGAAAAGTTAGCGTAGGTTGTATGCGTCCCTGAACAGTAGAGTCTTTAGGGAGCACTTGAAGCTTTTAAAACTAGAAGAGAGTCTTGTGGAGCGAGGCAGAGAGTTCCATAAGATGGGAGCCAGTCTGGAGAAGTCCTGTAAACGGGAGTGTGATGAGGTGACAAGAGAGGAGGAGGAGAGTAGGAGGTCATGAGCAGAGCGAAGGGGACGGGAGGGAGAGTATCTGGAGACAAGGTCTGAGATGTAGCGGGGAGCAGTGCAGTTGAGGGCTTTGTATGTAAGAGTGAGAGTTTTGTGTTTGATCCTAGAGGCAAGAGGAAGCCAGTGAAGGGATTGGCAGAGAGGCGCAGCAGATGAAGAGCGACGTGTAAGGAAGATGAGTCTGGCAGAGGCATTGATTATGGATTGTAAAGGAGCTAGGCGGTAGGAGGGGAGACCAGAGAGGACAGAGTTGCAGTAATCAAGGCGGGAAAGAATGAGAGAGTGGATTAAAATCTTAGTTGTGTCTTGTGTAAGGAAGTGTCTAATTTTAGAGATGTTTTTAAGGTGGAAGCGGCAGGCTGTAGCCAAGGACTGAATGTGAGGAGTGAAGGAAAGATTTGAGTCAAATGTGACCCCGAGACATCGGGCATGCGGGGTAGGGGTAATGATGGAGTTGTCGACAGTTATAGAGATATTGGGGGTGGAGATTTTGGAAGAAGCGGGGAAAATGAGGAGCTCAGTTTTGGAGAGATTTAGCTTGAGGTAGTGAGAGGACATCCAGGAAGAGATGTGAGAAAGACAGTTAGTGACACGGGTTAGCAAGGAAGGAAATAGTTCTGGTGCAGAGAAGTAGATTTGGGTGTCATCGGCATACAGATGATATTGGAAACTGTGGGACTTAATAAGGGAACCTAGTGATGACGTATAGATTGAGAAGAGAAGGGGACCGAGGACAGAGCCTTGCGGTACTCCGACAGAAAGGGGTGACGGGGCAGAGGAGGCCCCAGAGAAGGCTACACTGAAGGTACGGTTTGACAGGTAGGAAGAGAGCCACGAAAGGGCTGTGTCACAGATGCCGAAGGATTGGAGGGTTTGGAGCAAAAGAGGGTGGTCGACAGTGTCAAAGGCTGCGGACAGATCAAGGAGGATAAGCAGAGAGAAGTGGCCTTTTGATTTAGCTGTAAGTAGGTCGTTGGTGACCTTAACAATAGCTGTCTCTGTGGAGTGATAGGGACGAAATCCAGATTGCAGCGGGTCAAGAAGGGAGTTTAACGTAAGGAAATGGGATAGGCGTGCATATACTAGTTTTTCGAGAAGCTTTGAAGCAAGAGGGAGGAGGGAAATTGGGCGGTAGTTGGATGGGGAGGTAGGATCAAGGGAAGGTTTTTTGAGGATAGGTGTGACCAGTGCATGTTTCAATGATGAGGGAAATGTACCAGTGCTATATATCTCTCTAGATACAGATTTACGAGCCTGTCACATAGTATCAATCACAGAGTCAGAGAAACCTCTTTGACCAAGAATCAAGCGTTCAAACTCCATACCTTAAAATTAAGGTTTTGAGATCCTGATGGAAAAAAGAACCTTGAGACAGAAAGACTGGTCTTAACGGAAGAGTCCACAGCTGGCAAGAGGCCATCCAGACAAGATCCGCATACCAAAACCTGTGAGGCCATGCTGGAGCTACCAGCAGGACAAACGAGCATTCCTTTAGAATATTGGAGAATACCCTTGGAAGAAGAACTAGAGGCGGAAAGATATAGGCAGGATGACACTTGTAAGGAAGAGATAATGCATCCACTGCATCCGCCCGAGGATCCCGGGATCCGGACAGATACCAGGGAAGTTTCTTGTTTAGATGAGAAGCCATCAGATCTATTTCTGGGAGTTCCCACATTTGAACAATCTGAGGAAATACCTCTGGGTGAAGAGACCATTCGCCCAGGTGCAACGTTTGGCGACTGAGATAATCCGCTTTCCAATTGTCCATACCTGGGATATGAACCGCAGAGATTAGACAGGAGCTGGATTCCGCCCAAACCAAATTCGAGATACTTCTTTCATAGCCAGAGGACTGTGAGTCCCTCCTTGATGATTGATGTATGCCACAGTTGTGACATTGTCTATCTGAAAACAAATGAACAACTCTCTCTTCAGAAGAGGCCAAGACTGAAGAGCTCTGAAAATTGCACGGAGTTCCAAAATATTGATCGGAAATCTCACCTCCTGAGATTCCCAAACCCCTTGTGCCGTCTGATACCCCCACACAGCTCCCCAACCTGTAACACTTGCATCTGTTGAGATTATAGTCCAGGTCGGAAGAACAAAGAAGCCCCCTGAACTAAACGATGGTGATCTGTCCACCATGTCAGAGAGTGTCGTATAATCGGTTTAAAGATATTAATTGAGATATCTTTGAGTAATCCCTGCACCATTGGTTCAGCATACAGAGCTGAAGAGGTCGCATGTGAAAACGAGCAAAGGAGATCGCATCTGATGCGGCAGTCCTAAGACCTAAAATTTCCATGCATAAGGCTACCAAAGGGAATGATTGTGACTGAAGGTTTTGACAAGCTGATATCAATGTTAAACTTCTCTTGTCTGACAAGGACAGAGTCATAGACACTGAATCTATCTAGAAACCTAAAAAGGTTACCCTTGTCTGAGGAATCAATGAACTGATTGGTAAATTGATCCTCCAACCATGAACTTGAAGAAACAACACAAGTCGATTCGTATGAGATTCTTCGAAAATGAGAAGACTGAGCAAGTACCAAGATATCGTCCAAATAAGGAAATACCAAAACCCTGTTCTCTGATTACAGAAAGAAGGGCACCGAGAACCTTTGAAAAAAATTCTTGGAACTGAGGCTAGGCCAAACGGTAGAGCCACAAAACTGGTAATGCTTGTCTAAAAAGAGAATCTCAGACACTAAAAGTGATCTGGATGAATCGGAATATGCAGATACACATCCTGTAAATCTATTGTAGACATATAATGCCCTTGCTAAACAAAAGGCAGGATAGTCCTACAGTAACCATCTTGAATGTTGGTATCCTTACATAACGATTCAATATTGATAGATCCGGAACTGGTCTGAAGGAATTGACCTTCTTTGGTACAATGAAGAGATAAAATAAAACCCCAGCCCCTGTTCCAGAACTGGAACTGGCATAATTACTCCAGCCAACTCTAGATCTGAAAATCATTTCAGAAATGCTGAGCCTTTGCTGTGTTAACTGGGACACGGGAAAGAAAAAAAAAATCTCTTAGCAGGAGGCCTTAACTTGAAGCCAATTCTGTACCTTTCTGAAACAATGTTCTGAAACCAGAGATTGAGAACGGAATTGATCCAAATTTCTTTGAAGAAAACGTAATCTGCCCCATACCAGCTGAGCTGGAATAAGGGCCGCACCTTCATGGGTACTTAGGAGCTGGCTATAGGTTTCTATAAGGCTTGGATATATTCCAAACTGGAAATAGTTTCCAAACTGATACCGCTCCTGAGGATGAAGGATCAGGCTTTTGTTCCTTGTTGTGAGGAAAGGAACGAAAATGATTATTAGACCTAAATTTACCTTAGATTTTTTATCCTTTGGTAAAAAAGTTCCCTTCCTTCCAGAAACAGTTGAGATAATAATTTATTACCCTGGAAAGAAAGGGAAAGCAAAGTTGACTTAGAAGACATATCAGCATTCCAAGTTTAATCCATAAAGCTTTTCTAGCTAAAATAGCTAGAGACATATACCGGACATCAACTCTAATGATATCAAAAGATGGTATCACCAATAAAATTATTAGCATGTTATAGAATAATAATAATAATGCTATAAAATTATGATCTGTTACTTGTTGCGCTAAAGCTTCTAACCAAAAAGTTGAAGCTGCAGCAACATCCGCTAAAAATATAGCAGGTCTAAAAAGATTACCTGAACATAAGTAAGCTTTTCTTAGAAAGGATACAATTTTCCTATCTAAAGGATCCTTAAATGAAGTACTATCTGCCGTAGGAATAGTAGTACATTTAGCAGAAGTAGAGACAGCCCCATAACCTTAGGGATTTTGTCCCAAAAAACTCTAATCTGTCAGATGGCACAGGATATAATTGCTTAAACGTTTAGAAGGAGTAAAAGAATTACCCAAATTATTCCATTCCCTGGAAATTACTTCAGAAATAGCATCAGGGAGATTAAACACTTCTGGAATAACTACAGGAGATTTAAAAACCTTATTTAAACGTTTAGATTTAGTATCAAGAGGACCAGAATCCTCTATTTCTAATGCAATTAATACTTCTTTAAATAAAGAACGAATAAATTCCATCTTTAACAAATACAAAGATTTATCAGCATCAACCTCTGAGACAGAAACCTCTGAACCAGAAGAACCATTATCAGTATCAGAATGATGATGTTCATTTAAAAATTAATCTGAAAAAAAATAAGTTTTAAAAGACTTTTATGTAAACTAGAAGGAGAAATAACAGACATAGCCTTCTTAATGGATTTAAAAAAATAAAATCTCTTATGTTTATCAGGAACACTCTGAAAATTAGATGTTGACGGAACAGCAACAGGTAATGTAACAGTACTAAAGGAAATTTTATCTGCATTAATAAGTTTGTCATGACATGCAATACAAACAACAGCTGGAGAAACATACCAAAAATTTATAGCAGATACACTTAGCTTGGTAGCTCCAGCACCGGGCAGTGATTTTCCTGTAGTATCTTCTGACTCAGTTGCAACGTGGAACATCTTGCAATATGTAATAGAAAAAACAACATATAAAGCAAAATTGATCAAATTCCTTAAATGACAGTTTCAGGAATGGGAAAAAAATGCCAGTGAACAAGCTTCTAGCAACCAGAAGCAATAAATAATGAGACTTAAATAATGTGGAGACAAAAGCGACGCCCATATTTTTTTAGCGCCAAATAAGACGCCCACATTATTTGGCGCCTAAATGCTTTTGGCGCCAAAAAAAAGACGCCACATCCGGAACGCCGACATTTTTGGCGCAAAAGAACGTCAAAAAAATGACGCAACTTCCGGCGACACGTATGACGCCGGAAACAGAAAAGATTTTTTGCACCAAAAAAGTCCGCGCCAAGAATGACGCAATAAAATTAAGCATTTTCAGCCCCCGCGAGCCTAACAGCCCACAGGGAAAAAGTCAAATTTTTTTAAGGTAAGAAAAAATGATTGATTCAAATGCATTATCCCAAATATGAAACTGACTGTCTGAAAAAAAGGAATGTTGAACATCCTGAGTCAAGGCAAATAAATGTTTGAATACATATATTTAGAACTTTATAAAAAAGTGCCCAACCATAGCTTAGAGTGTCACAGAAAATAAGACTTACTTACCCCAGGACACTCATCTACATGTTTGTAGAAAGCCAAACCAGTACTGAAACGAAAATCAGCAGAGGTAATGGTATATATATATATATATATATATATATATATATATATATATATATATATATATATATATATATATATATATATATATATATATATATATATATATATATATATATATATATATATATATATATATATATATATATATATATATATATATATATATATAAGAGTATATCGTCGATCTGAAAAGGGAGGTAAGAGATGAATCTCCACGACCGATAACAGAGAACCTATGAAATAGACCCCGTAGAAGGAGATCATTGAATTCAAATAGGCAATACTCTCCTCACATCCCTCTGACATTCACTGCACGCTGAGAGGAAAACCGGGCCCCAACTTGCTGCGGAGCGCATATCAACGTAGAATCTAGCACAAACTTACTTCACCACCTCCATAGGAGGCAAAGTTTGTAAAACTGAATTGTGGGTGTGGTGAGGGGTGTATTTATAGGCATTTTAAGGTTTGGGAAACTTTGCCCCTCCTGGTAGGAATGTAGATCCCATACGTCACTAGCTCATGGACTCTTGCTAATTACATGAAAGAAATTATAATTTATGCTTACCTGATAAATAAATTTTATTTTGGAATGATGGTCCACAGTCTTCCAGAACATATGGGATATATTACTCACCACTAGGTGGAGGTCAAGAACTTAATACAAGAGCTTTAAAGGGACATTTAACACGTGATGAAAAATGCTAAAACCTACTTTTTCTTATTAATAAAAATAAAATAATCACTGCTGTCTATTTTATCTGTTTCTCTTACCCCAAACTGTTGTCAAAGATTGTTTTGAAGTACAGTGTTGATCCAGTGCTTGATTCTACTATATAAGCTGCCATATTGTAATGTACCTTACAGGGGCACAGCAGTCACATGACACACACATCATATTATTTGTTGCACATACTTAGAGAATCACATATGTTTGCAGTGTGTGAGCTGCAGTGTCTGAAGATACTTATTTTTTTGTCACTAACAGTATAAATGTATTAGCTTTCCCCATCTAATACACGTATTATGCAGAACAATTGAAATAAAATTCTTTATAAGCACTGTTTATGTTTTTAACACCCCCCACAGTTTTACTCTTCAAACTGCCCACAAGTTTTATGCTCTAAGTAAAAGTCGTTTCCAGTGAACTTCAGGCACTATTGTCGTAAATCATTTGTAAGCTCCGTGAGGGAGAGAGGGAGGGGGAGGCTCTCAGACACGCTGGATATACTGATATACTCCATGCAGAAGATTTTTGCTTCTTATGACCTCTCCTGCTTATGTACCAGCTAATGTGATCAGTTAGTAATGATCATCTGGGTTTTTTTAGCAGTGTGATCTGCTCTTGTCACACTCTCTGCCAAGACACAGTCACTAGAGCAGAACTCTGTGTGTGTGATCAGAGGGTGTGACAGGAGCAGATCACACTGGTAAATAAAACAGACAATCATTACTAACTGATCACATTAGCTGGTACATAAGCAGGAGAGATCACAAGAAGCAGAAATCTGCTCTGCACGGAGTATATCAGTATATCCAGTGTGTCTGACTGAGAGCCTCCCTCTCTCTCCCTCACGGAGCTTCAGCTTACAAATGATTTACGACAATAGTGCCTGCCCTGAAGCCCTGCACTGGAAACGGCTTTTGCTTAAAGCATAAAACTTGTGGGCAGTTTGAAGAGCAAAACTGTGGGGGACGTTAAAAACAAACAGTTCTTATAAAGCATTATATTTAAATTATACTGCATAATATGTGTGTTAGATAGGGAAAGCTAATACATTTATACTGTGAGTGACACATAAATATGTATGTTTAGAGGCTGCAGCCAGATGTGATTCTCTAAGTAATATGTTGTGTATGTCATGTGACAGCATAATGAGCATGTGACTGCTGTGCCCCTGAAACGCACGTTACAATATGGCAGCTTAGATAGGAAATTAAGCACTGGATCAACATTGTACTTCAAAGCAATTTCCTTCAACAGTTTGGGGTAAGAGGAACAAATAAAATAGGAACAGTGATTATTTTATTTTTACTAATAAGAAAATGTAGGTTTAAGGGATTATTAGAAGACAGGTGTTAAGTGTCCCTTTAAATCCCTCCCATCTCTCTCTAGTTTTACTCATAGCAGAGTACAGAATAGGAAAGAATGAAGAAGGAAATACAAAGCAGGGTCTACAGAGGTGTCACTAAAACTGCCGAAGAGAAAAATTAATGGGCGGGGCCTGTGGACCATCATCATTCCAAAAGAAAAGATTATCAGATAAGCATCAATTATAATTTATTTCATAAAATGATGGTCCTCCATAACATATGGAATAAATACCCAAGCAGATGGTCTATGTTAGGGACAGGGTGGAAAATTTTCCTGGCACTGAAGCCTGAAGGACTTCCATGCCAAAAGCTGCTTGCGAAGAAGCAAAAACATCAAAACTATAACATTTGGAAAAAGTATGCAGAGAAGACCATGCGGCAGCATTGCATCACTTTTAAAAGTTCACAATGTTGCAACTGGTCTTGTAGAATGAGCTGTAATGCACTTAGGAGGCAACCTTCCCGCCACCAAGTAAGCCCAACACTACCTTAGTAGCTAGTTGTCTTGACATCTTTAGTAGCCAGCAGACTACACCTGACTACATCTAGATTATGTAACAGCAGCTCCTTAGAGTTAGAAGAATCTGGACACAAAGGTAGTACAACAACAATTACCTCATTTATATTTTCCGTAGAAACTACCTTAGAAAGGAAATAATATTAAGTATGAAAGACAGCCTTATATTTGTGAATAACAACAAATGGAGCATCACAAGACAATGCTTATTTTCCAACCGTGATTTTGCAGAAACAACAGAAGTTCGCAAGTATGAGTGATCACTAGAGTCAGGGAAGGTCCTTGTACCAGTATGTCATCTAGATACAGTGCAACTGAAATACCCTGAGCTCTGATTACTGCTAAAAGTGCCCAACACCTTTGTAAAGATGGGTGGGGTTGTAGCCAGACCAAACAGAAGAGTAACAAACTGGTAGCGTTTGTCCAGGAATGCAAACCTCAGGAACTGATATTTATCCCTGCAAACAGGTATGTGCAGATATGCATCCTTGAGGTCTATAGTTGTCATAAACGGACCCTGTTGGATTAAAGTAAAATAGATTCCATCTTGAAAGTAGGAATCCTGACAAACATGTTTAGTGTTCTCAGATCTAAAACTGGTTTGTAAGACCATTCTTTCTTAGAAACTATGAAGAGATCTGAATAAAATCCATGACCCTGTTGAAACACTGGTACTGGGATAATCATCCCCATATCCTATAATTCCTTAACACATTGTAGAAAGGCAGCCGCTGTTTTGGGAACATGAGAAAGAAGGAATTGTCCTTGAGGAGGTCTGGAACGAAAGCCTATCCTGTAACCCTGGAAATTAGGTTTTGTTTCCAAGGGTCCTGAATTGACCTGAAGCTGGCCCTCTGAAAGAGATTCAGTCTGCCCCCTACCAGAATAGAATCTGTTCTGGGGGCCACAAACTCATGCTGATTTAGTATTGGACTTTTTGTTTTTTGTCCAAGAAGCACCAGGCTTTGAAGCCAGTTTGGAGGGCTCAGACTTCTGAGTATAGGAGAACTTTTGGTCTCCTGAGGAATGAAAGTAACAAAATTGATTAAATCGTCTGTTCTTCCTTTTTGATTTTTTTTTTTGTCCTGAGGCAGAAAATCTCCTTTCCCAGTAATCATTGTTTTAATAATAGAGACCAAGTCCGAAACAAAAAGAATCTTCCCTTGAAAGCTTCTAAAATAAAATCACTTTTTTAGTTCTTAGTTCTCCTCTGTCAGACCACTAACTGCACTAAGTGGTTAGTGGTGTTCTTAAAGGGGCAGTCAATTTTATTTACAAGGTGTCTTAAGTTTATCCCCAGGTCTGCCAAAGAGTTTTTAAGTGCCTCAATCTTACCTGGCTAATCCCCTGAAAAGGATAGGACAGGCAGGGATCTGGAAAAGGTCATCTGGCTATGCTGTACTAGTGTCAGAGTATCTACAAACAGGCTCTGGACTGCATGTGTGCTGTGGAAATCCATTTACCTTACACAGCACCCCCTCCACTAGCTTACCAGGAATGTCAAATCCATGTGCATGCAGTTGCAGCAATATCCAGTAGAGCACCCATCCAGTGCAGGTATCCAGTACCACAGAGGATTGTTGTAGGAAATACCCGAGTCCCTCAGGGGGAGGCTTGGAACGAATCCTTGCCATGCCTGAGGGCAGTTATGGCTGAAGCCCCATAGGGAAATACACGTGCACACAATAGGGTATTCCTATGTCCCTGTATCAATCAGCTGCTGTGAGGTTTTCTCTTCTATCTTGCTTTGTGAATGATAATTCCAAGGGACTGTCTCACATAGATCTGAGATCCCAAAATAAATCCATAAGCAAGTAGTTGAAACATCTTCTATTCTCAACCTTCGCCTACAAAGTGAAGAAAAAACCTAGAGAAAGGTAGGAGGAATTTAAAGCTCTTGTATGGGTTCTTGACCTCAAACTAGTAGTGAGAAATATATCCCATAGGTTGTGGACATCATTTTACTAAAGAAAATGTAATCTCAAAGAATTCTTCCATTACACTGGTTGTGACGTCAGGTGCCAGTCAGTTACACTCTGTTGCGGGAGTTTTGGTATATGCCTTACAAGTTTGACGATAACTTCATTCGATCGAGCTCTAGATCCGGAGAACAGATGCATGCATCAGACCACAAGCAGTTCTACATCTGGGTGAGATTGTTTCAATACGCTTGTAAATACATATCTATTTTGGCTATTTGGAGGCTGTGAATTAATTGAGGTCCTGGCAAGGGTCCTTGAGAGCCGGACTGAGCATATGGTGTTATACTTTGCCATACAGCTGATTGCCAATAAGAGACACTTAAAGATATATCTGTCCTATGCCAACAGTATATAAAAAATGTTGCATCGGACTTTGTCCTGAAGTGCCGCGTCTCATCTAAATTGCTGTTCGCTAAATGCATTTGCCTAATATGCTTTGCACTAACCAGAATACTAACTCTGTTTGCAATACATACTAAAATCGAAGGCATACTAATCCTACCTGCTTTACATTGCTTACACCTTCTGCTTTAACAGAATTGTTGCTTTATTATACTGAGCACCGACTATAATATGGGGGGGCTTTTTCTAAAATCATTTAAATAAGCCTTTTGCTCCATATAGAGTTTGCTTCCCTGATGAAAAAACTACACTACATAGAGACTGACGGACATTTGATTTTATTTAGACTGGGGAAGCACAGACTTTATATCTTTAATTATATGCACTTTCTCTGTGTATATAGTGATATTATAAGCAGGAATGTAAGCTCAGGAGCCAGACCATTTTTGGTTCAGACCCTGGGTAGCGCTTGCTGATTGGTGGCTACAATTAGCAAGCGCTACCCAGGTTCTGAACCAAAAATGGGCCAGCTCCTAAGCTTACATTCCCGTTTTTCAAATAGATACCAAGAGAACGAAGAACTGTAAAATTGTTTTTTCCTTTCCAATTAATTGTTATACCAGCCACAAAATATAAAATGTATGAGCAATAACTTGTTTAGGTTTATCTTTATAGATTAAATAGCTGTTTTTGCTCTTTGAATCCACAACCCAATAAAACTGTCTAAGTTTGCAGGGAGATCAGAAAAAAAACCAAAATGTATGCTTACCTGATAAATATATTTCTTCCGGATATGGTGAGTACACAGCTTCATCTGATTACTGTTGGGTATATCACTCCTGGCCAGCAGGAGGCTGCAAAGAGCACCACAGCCAAGCTGTTAAGTATCACTCCCCTACCCACAACCCCCAATCATTTTACCGAAGGGAAATGGAGAAAAAAGGAGCAAAACAAGGTGTAGAGGTGCCTGAAGTTTAGACAAAAATATCTGACTTGGAAAAAAGGTTGGGCCATGGACTCACCATATCCGGAAGAAATAAATTTAGCACGTACGCATAAATTTTGTTTTCTTCCTAAGATATGGTGAGTCCATGGCTTCATCTAATTACTGTTGGGAATCAATACCCAAGCTAGAGGACACAGATTAATAGGGAGGCACAAGACAAGCAGACCTAAACAGAAAGCACCAATGCTTGAAGAGCCCTTTCTCCCTAAAGAAGCCTCAGCCGAGGCAAAAGTATCACATTTGGAAAAAGTATGAATGGAAGACCAAGTTGCAGCCTTGCAAATTTGTTCCACAGAAGCTTAATTTTTGAAAGCCTAAGAAGAGGCAACGGCTCTCATGGAATGAGCCGTAATCCTCTCAGGAGGCTGCTGTCCAGCAATCTCATAAGCAAAACAAATTAAACTTCTCAACCAGAGAGAAAGAAGTAGCGGTAGCTTTCTGACCTTTATGTTTCCCAGAGAAACAGACAAACAGAGCAGAAGACTGGCGAAAATCCTTAGTCGCCTGGATATAGAATTTAAGAGCCCGCACAACATCCAAGTTGTGCAACAAACGTTCATTATGAGAGGAATGATTAGGACATAGAGAAGGAACAACAATTTCCTGATTAATATTCTTATTCAAAACAACTTTAGGAAGGAAACCCAACTTCATACGAAGAACTGCCTTATCGGCATGAAAGATGAGATAAGGCAAATCACACTGCAAAGCTGAGAGTTCCGAAACTCTCTGAGCATAAAAGAGATAGCAATAAGAAACAAAACCTTCCAATATAACTTAATATCTAAGGAATGCAAAGGTTCAAACGGAGCCAGCTGCAAAACTTTAAGAACAAGGTTAAAGGGACACTGAACCCAAAAATTTTTTTTTCGTGATTCACATAGAGCATTCAATTTTAAACAACTTTCTAATTTACTCCTATTATCAAATTTTCTTCATTCTCTTGGTATCTATTTGAAAAGCAACAATGTAAGTTTAGATGCTGGCCCATTTTTGGTGAACAACTTGGGTTGTTCTTGCTGATTGGTGGATAAATTCACCCACCAATAAACAAGTGCTGTATATGGTGCTGAACCAAAAATTGTCTGGCTCCTTAGCTTAGATGACTTTTTTCAAATAAAGATAGCAAGAGAATGAAGAAAAATTAATAGGAGTAAATTAGAAAGTTGCTTAAAATTGCATGCTCTATCTGAATCACGAAAGAAAAAAATTGGGTTCAGTGTCCCATTAAGGCTCCAAGAAGCAGCAACAGACTTAAACACAGGACTGATTCTGATCAAGGCCTGCACGTCCGCCAGACACTTATGCAGCAAAATCGATAAGGCAGAAATCTGACCCTTCAGGTACTGACTGTCAAGCCCTTCTCCAGACATTAATGAAGGAAATCCTAGGAATCCTGACCCTACTCCAAGAGTAGCCCTTGGAATCACACCAATAAAGATATTTACGCCATATCTTATGGTAGATCTTTCTAGTAACAGGCTTGCGTGCCTGAATCATGGTCTCAATGACCGACTCAGAAAAAACACGCTAGACAAAAACATAATTTATGCTTACCTGATAAATTTATTTCTCTTGTAGTGTGTTCAGTCCACGGGTCATCCATTACTTATGGGATATATTCTCCTTCCCAACAGGAAGTTGCAAGAGGATCACCCAAGCAGAGCTGCTATATAGCTCCACCCCTCACATGTCATATCCAGTCATTCGACCGAAACAAGACGAGAAAGGAGAAACTATAGGGTGCAGTGGTGACTGGAGTTTTAATTAAAATTTAGAACTGCCTCAAAAAAAAGACAGGGCGGGCCGTGGACTGAACACACTACAAGAGAAATAAATTTATCAGGTAAGCATAAATTATGTTTTCTCTTGTTAAGTGTGTTCAGTCCACGGGTCATCCATTACTTATGGGATACCAATACCAAAGCTAAAGTACACGGATAATGGGAGGGACAAGGCAGGAACATTAAACAGAAGGAACCACTGCCTGTAGAACCTGTCTCCCAAAACCAGCCTCCAAAGAAGCAAAAGTGTCAAATTTGTAAAATTTTGAAAAGGTATGAAGTGAAGACCAAGTTGCAGCCTTGCAAATCTGTTCAACAGAGGCCTCATTCTTAAAGGCCCAGGTGGAAGCCACAGCTCTAGTGGAATGAGCTGTAATTCTTTCAGGGGGCTGCTGTCCAGCAGTCTCATAGGCTAAACGTATTATGCTACGAAGCCAAAAAGAGAGAGAGGCGGCCAGAACAAACGACAAACAGAGAAGAAATTTGCCGAAAATCCTTAGTTGCCTGTAAGTAGAACTTCAGGGCACGGACTACGTCCAGATTATGCAAAAGACGTTCCTTCTTTGAAGAAGAGTTAGGACATAATGATGGAACAACAATCTCCTGATTGATATTCCTATTAGAAACAACCTTAGGTAAAAATCCAGGTTTAGTACACAAAACTACCTTGTCTGAATGAAAAATCAGATAAGGAGAATAGCAATGTAAGGCAGATAACTCAGAGACTCTTCGAGCCGAGGAAATAGCCATCAAAAGCAGAACTTTCCAAGATAAAAGCTTAATATCAATGGAATAAAGGGGTTCAAACGGCGGAACACCCTGAAGAACTTTAAGAACCAAGTTTAAGCTCCACGGAGGAGCAACAGTTTTAAACACAGGCTTAATCCTAGCCAAAGCCTGACAAAAAGCCTGAACGTCTGGATTCTCTGCCAGACGTTTGTGTAAAAGAATAGACAGAGCAGAAATCTGTCCCTTTAACGAACTAGCGGATAAACCCTTTTCTAAACCCTCTTGTAGAAAAGACAATATCCTAGGAATCCCAACCTTACTAAGTGAGTAACTCTTGGATTCACACCAATGTAAATATTTATGCCATATCTTATGGTAAATTTTTCTGGTAACCGGTTTCCGAGCCTGTATCAATGTATCAATAACCGACTCCGAGAAACCACGCTTTGAGAGAATCAAGCGTTCAATCTCCATGCAGTCAGCCTCAGAAAAATTAGGCTTGGATGGTTGAAAGGACCCTGAAGTAGAAGGTCCTGCCTCAGAGGCAGAGACCATGGTGGACAGGACGACATGTCCACTAGGTCTGCATACCAGGTCCTGCGTGGCCACGCAGGCGCTATCAGAATCACCGATGCTCTCTCCTGTTTGATCCTGGCAATCAGACGAGGCAGCAACGGAAACGGTGGGAACACATAAGCCATGTTGAAAATCCAAGGGGCTGCTAGTGCATCTACCAGCACCGCTCCCGGGTCCCTGGACCTGGATCCGTAACAAGGAAGCTTGGCGTTCTGGCGAGAAGCCATGAGATCCAGTTCCGGTTCGCCCCAACGAAGAATCAGTTGAGCAAATACCTCCGGGTGAAGTTCCCACTCCCCCGGGTGAAAGGTCTGGCGGCTTAGAAAGTCCGCCTCCCAGTTCTCCACGCCTGGGATGTAGATCGCTGACAGATGGCAAGAGTGAGACTCTGCCCAGCGAATTATCTTTGAGACTTCTAACATCGCTAGGGAACTCCTGGTTCCCCCTTGATGATTGATGTAAGCCACAGTCGTGATGTTGTCCGACTGAAATCTGATGAACCTCAGTGTTGCTAACTGAGGCCAAGCTAGAAGAGCATTGAATATCGCTCATAATTCCAGAATGTTTATTGGAAGGAGTTTCTCCTCCTGAGTCCATGATCCCTGAGCCTTCAGGGAATTCCAGACTGCGCCCCAGCCTAGCAGGCTGGCATCTGTTGTTACAATCGTCCAATCTGGTCTGCGAAAAGTCATTCCCTTGGACAGATGAATCCGAGACAACCACCAGAGAAGAGAATCTCTGGTCTCCTGGTCCAGATTTAGTAAAGGGGACAGATCTGAGTAATCCCCATTCCACTGACTCAGCATGCATAATTGCAGCGGTCTGAGATGCAGGCGCGCAAATGGCACTATGTCCATTGCCGCGACCATTAAGCCGATTACTTCCATGCACTGAGCTACTGATGGGCTTGGAATGGAATGAAGGACACGGCAAGCATTTAGGATTTTTGATAACCTGGACTCCGTCAGGTAAATCTTCATCTCTACAGAATCTATAAGAGTCCCTAGAAAGGGAACCCTTGTGAGTGGTAACAGAGAACTCTTTTCCATGTTCACTTTCCACCCATGCGACCTCAGAAATGCTAGAACTATCTCTGTATGAGACTTTGCATTTTGAAAACTTGACGCTTGTATCAGAATGTCGTCTAAGTACGGAGCCACCGCTATGCCTCGCGGTCTTAGTACCGCCAGAAGCGAGCCCAGAACCTTTGTAAAAATTCTCGGGGCCGTAGCTAACCCGAAGGGAAGAGCTACAAACTGGTAATGCCTGTCTAGAAAGGCAAACCTCAGGTACCGATAATGATCTTTGTGAATCGGTATGTGAAGGTAGGCATCCTTTAAGTCCACTGTGGTCATATACTGACCCTTTTGGATCATGGGTAGGATGGTTCGAATAGTCTCCATTTTGAATGATGGAACTCTTAGGAACTTGTTTAAGATCTTTAGGTCCAAGATTTGTCTGAAGGTTCCCTCTTTCTTGGGAACCACAAACAGATTTGAGTAAAATCCTTGCCCTTGTTCCATCCGCGGAACCGGGTGGATCACCCCCATTACTAGGAGGTCTTGTACACAGTAAAGAAAAGCCTCTTTCTTTATTTGGTTTGCTGATAACCTTGAAAGATGAAATCTCCCTTGTGGAGGAGAAGCTTTGAAGTCCAGAAGGTATCCCTGAGATATAATTTCCAAC
The DNA here is from genome assembly GCF_027579735.1 of Bombina bombina. NCBI lineage: Eukaryota > Metazoa > Chordata > Amphibia > Anura > Bombinatoridae > Bombina > Bombina bombina. The sequence continues at coordinate 173,147,799 of NC_069506.1, read as the reverse complement.
GCCCAGGGATCCTGGACATCTCTTGCCCAAGCCTGGGCGAAGAGAGAAAGTCTGCCCCCCACTAGATCCGTTTCCGGATAGGGGGCCCTGTCTTCATGCTGTCTTAGGGGCAGAAGTAGGCTTTCTGGCCTGCTTGCCCTTGTTCCACGACTGGTTGCTTTTCCAACCCTGTCTGTAACGAGCAGCAGTTCCTTCCTGTTTTGGAGCGGAGGAAGTTGATGCTGCTCCTGCCTTGAAATTATGAAAGGCACGAAAACTAGACTGTTTGGCCTTTGATTTGGCCCTGTCCTGAGGAAGGGTGTGACCCTTACCCTCCAGTAATGTCAGCAATAATCTCCTTCAAGCCGGGCCCGAATAAGGTTTGCCCTTTGAAAGGAATATTAAGCAATTTAGATTTAGAGGTTACATCTGCTGACCAGGATTTAAGCCATAGCGCTCTGTGCACCTGAATGGCAAATCCGGAGTTCTTAGCTGTTAGTTTGGTTAAATGCACAACGGCATCCGAAACAAATGCATTAGCTAGCTTAAGGGCTTTAAGCTTGTTCAAAGTCTCATCCAATGGTGCTGTGCGAATAGCCTCTTCCAGAGACTCAAACCAGAAAGCCGCTGCAGCAGTGACGGGCGCAATGCATGCAAGGGGCTGTAATATAAAACCTTGTTGAACAAACATTTTCTTAAGGTAACCTTCTAATTTTTTATCCATTGGATCTGAGAAAGCACAACTATCCTCCACCGGAATAGTGGTACGCTTGGCTAAAGTAGAAACTGCTCCCTCCACCTTAGGGACCGTCTGCCATAAGTCTCGTGTGGTGGCGTCTATTGGGAACATTTTTCTAAATATCGGAGGAGGGGAAAAAGGCACACCGGGTTTATCCCACTCCTTGTTAATAATCTCTGTAAGCCTTTTAGGTATAGGAAAAACGTCAGTACACACCGGTACCGCATAGTATTTATCCAGCCTACATAATTTCTCTGGGATTGCAACCGTGTCGCAATCATTCAGAGCCGCTAATACCTCCCTAGTAATACACGGAGGTTCTCAAACTTAAATTTAAAATTTGAAATGTCTGAATCCGGTCTCCCTGGATCAGATCCGTCACCCACAGAATGAAGCTCTCCGTCCTCATGTTCTGCAAATTGTGACGCAGTGTCAGACATGGCCCTCATATCATCAGCGCGCTCTGTCCTTAACCCAGAGCTATCGCGCTTGCCTCTTAACTCAGGCAAATTAGATAATACTTCTTTCATAACATTAGCCATATCTTGTAAAGTGATTTGTAAGTGCCTTGATGTGCTTGGCGCCACAATCTCACGCACCTCCTGAGCGGGAGGCAAAGGTACTGACACGTGAGGAGAGTTAGGCGGCATAACTTCCCCCTCGTTGTCTGGGGATAATCTCTTTACCGGTAAAGACAGATTTTTATTTAAAGTAACATCAATACAATTGGTACACATATTTCTATTGGGCTCCACATTGGCCTTTAAACATAATGAGCAAGCAGATTCATCTGTGTCAGACATGTTTAAACAGACTAGCAATGAAGCTATCAAGCTTGGAAATTTCTTTCAATAAGTTTACAAGCAATATAAAAACGCTGCAGCGCTTTTAAAAACACAAAAAAAAAAAAAAAAACTGTCACAGTTGAAATAACAACGAACTAATACGGTTATAGCAACCAATTTTAAACAGTAAATGTATGAAATTAGCAGAGGATTGCACCCATTAGCAAAAGGATGATTAACCCCTCAATACCCAAAAGGATAATCAATTTAAGAATTAACGCTTTTCTCACAGTCAAACACACTGTCACAGGTCTGCTGTGACTAATTACCTCCCTCAAAAATGAACTTTGAAGACCCCTGAGCTCTCTGGAGACGTCCTGGATCAAAGAGGAAGAAGCAGGAAGACTGTGCTAGAATTTTAACTGCGCAACAAGGCGCTAAAAAAAAGGTCCCTCCCACTCATATCACAACAGTGGGAGACCTGATATAACGGTGTCTATGCAATACGTTAGCCATGTGGAAAAAAAACATGCCCAAAAAGATTTATCACCAAAGTACCTCACAAAACGAATAACATGCCAGTAAACGTTTTAAAAAACAACTTTCCAGTGTTATGCAAAGTTATCACTAAGTCGCTTCTACTGCAGTTAAGGCTCATACATTTATTTCAGTACTAACAGTATTTAAAGTTAAATTCTAGTCCCTATAAAATAACTCAACTGCGCATACATTTATCAGCCTGATACCAGTCGCTACTACTGCATTAAAGGCTGTACTTACGTCATATGGGTAACAGCAGTGTTTTCATAGTCAATTCCATTCCTAGAAAATATTTTACTGCACATACCTCATTTGCGGGGGACCCCGCATGCTATTCCCTTCTCTGAAAGTACCCCACTCCTCAGAATGTGCGAGAACAGCCAGTGGATCTTAGTTACGCCTGCTAAGATCATAGAAAAAACGCAGGCAGATTCTTCTTCTAAATACTGCCTGAGAGAACAAACAGCACACTCCGGTGCTATTTTAAAATAATAAACTTTTGATTGAAGAATGTTACTCCTGTCTCCTCTCACAACCTCCTTTGTTGAGACTTGCAAGAGAATGACTGGATATGACATGTGAGGGGTGGAGCTATATAGCAGCTCTGCTTGGGTGATCCTCTTGCAACTTCCTGTTGGGAAGGAGAATATATCCCATAAGTAATGGATGACCCGTGGACTGAACACACTTAACAAGAGAAAATAAGCGTTCAATCTCCAAGCAGTCAGCTTCAGAGAAATGAGATTTGGGTGTCGGAATGGACCCTAAATTAGAAGGTCCTATTAATGAGTTTTATTTAACAGTTCAATGGATACATTTTGAGTATTATGCTAGACCGTTATTTCACTGAGCTAGATACCGGATACTGGTATTATAAAAGGGTGATACCTCTGTGTACTGTTATCTGCCTTCACACTAATAAGTGCTATTCATAATTTGCACTAATTCATTCTTGTAGCATAGTGGGTACTATCATTGCATATGAAGGAAGAAACCCAGGTTCAATACCCCGTAGTTAATGAATTGAAATTATTTATGAAAATTTTGCTGTACATACTACAAGTTTTTAACATACACCTCTTATTATTTGAATCTTTGTAACCTTATAATTATTGGGTATATATAAAACACACACATTTTTCTTCATAGAACTTAGGCTAGAGAGTTCAATTCCTCAGATTTGATAATAGTTGCCCAGGCATTTTGTTTTAAATACTGGATAGTATTGTGCGCACAAATTTATATTGAATCATTGCTTAAACATACTGATTGCCTGTGCCAGATACTCTGAGGATACCATGTGTGTTTTTTGTCTCGTTTTTTTGTCTCTCTTGTATTGTCGTGTATTTTGAAGGAGAGTAATTTTACATTATTATACATATTTAATGTCTTATGTTCTTTATTCTGTTTTAGGATGGGTATACGCATATATATTTGTACTGATTGACGATCATCATTCAGCTGTGATTGCTTTTGTTTTATCCAATAGCTGTCTAGGTTGGGAAATAAGTAGTGAGTGTTTCTACTTCACAGTTAAGCTATGACTACGGCTCTTTAGCTGAAAAGCGTAAGCTTAACCTACACAGCTGTTCTGATCTTTGTTTTAATCCAGGTGGTGTAATTAAGGACTTTTAACTTTTTTGCTTATGCTCGAATAAAAAACAGAATTTATGCTTACCTGATAAATTACTTTCTCCAACGGTGTGTCCGGTCCACGGCGTCATCCTTACTTGTGGGATATTCTCTTCCCCAACAGGAAATGGCAAAGAGCCCAGCAAAGCTGGTCACATGATCCCTCCTAGGCTCCGCCTACCCCAGTCATTCGACCGACGTACAGGAGGAAATATGCATAGGAGAAACCATATGATACCGTGGTGACTGTAGTTAGAAAAAATAATTCAACAGACCTGATTAAAAAAACCAGGGCGGGCCGTGGACCGGACACACCGTTGGAGAAAGTAATTTATCAGGTAAGCATAAATTCTGCTTTCTCCAACATAGGTGTGTCCGGTCCACGGCGTCATCCTTACTTGTGGGAACCAATACCAAAGCTTTAGGACACGGATGAAGGGAGGGAGCAAATCAGGTCACCTAAATGGAAGGCACCACGGTTTGCAAAACCTTTCTCCCAAAAATAGCCTCCGAAGAAGCAAAAGTATCAAATTTGTAAAATTTGGCAAAAGTGTGCAGTGAAGACCAAGTCGCTGCCTTACATATCTGGTCAACAGAAGCCTCGTTCTTGAAGGCCCATGTGGAAGCCACAGCCCTAGTGGAGTGAGCTGTGATTCTTTCAGGAGGCTGCCGTCCGGCAGTCTCATAAGCCAATCGGATAATGCTTTTAAGCCAAAAAGAAAGAGAGGTAGAAGTTGCTTTTTGACCTCTCCTTTTACCAGAATAAACAACAAACAAAGAAGATGTTTGTCTGAAATCTTTAGTAGCCTCTAAATAGAATTTTAGAGCACGGACTATGTCCAAATTGTGTAACAAACGTTCCTTCTTTGAAACTGGATTCGGACACAAAGAAGGTACAACTATCTCCTGGTTAATATTTTTGTTGGAAACAACTTTCGGAAGAAAACCAGGCTTAGTACGCAAAACCACCTTATCTGCATGGAACACCAGATAGGGCGGAGAACACTGCAGAGCAGATAACTCTGAAACTCTTCTAGCAGAAGAGATTGCAACCAAAAACAAAACTTTCCAAGATAATAACTTAATATCTACGGAATGTAAGGGTTCAAACGGAACCCCTTGAAGAACTGAAAGAACTAGATTTAGACTCCAGGGAGGAGTCAAAGGTCTGTAAACAGGCTTGATTCTAACCAGAGCCTGAACAAACGCTTGAACGTCTGGCACAGCTGCCAGCCTTTTGTGAAGTAAAACAGATAAAGCAGAGATCTGTCCCTTCAGAGAACTTGCAGATAATCCTTTCTCCAAACCTTCTTGTAGAAAGGATAGAATCTTAGGAATTTTTATCTTGTTCCATGGGAATCCTTTAGATTCACACCAACAGATATATTTTTTCCATATTTTATGGTAAATTTTTCTAGTTACAGGCTTTCTATCCTGAATCAGAGTATCTATTACAGAATCTGAAAACCCACGCTTTGATAAAATCAAGCGTTCAATCTCCAAGCCGTCAGTTGGAGGGAAACCAGAATCGGATGTTCGAATGGACCTTGAACAAGAAGGTCCTGTCTCAAAGGTAGCTTCCATGGTGGAGCCGATGACATATTCACCAGGTCTGCATACCAAGTCCTGCGTGGCCACGCAGGAGCTATCAAGATCACCGAAGCCCTCTCCTGATTGATCCTGGCTACCAGCCTGGGAATGAGAGGAAACGGTGGGAATACATAAGCTAGGTTGAAGGTCCAAGGTGCTACTAGTGCATCTACTAGAGTCGCCTTGGGATCCCTGGATCTGGACCCGTAGCAAGGAACCTTGAAGTTCTGACGAGAGGCCATCAGATCCATGTCTGGAATGCCCCATAATTGAGTTATTTGGGCAAAGATTTCCGGATGGAGTTCCCACTCCCCCGGATGGAATGTCTGATGACTCCGCTTCCCAATTTTCCACTCCTGGGATGTGGATTGCAGACAAGTGGCAGGAGTGATCCTCCGCCCATTGAATTATCTTGGTCACTTCCTCCATCGCCAGGGAACTCCTTGTTCCCCCCTGATGGTTGATATATGCAACAGTCGTCATGTTGTCTGATTGAAACCTTATGAATTTGGCCTTTGCTAGTTGAGGCCAAGCTTTGAGAGCATTGAATGTCGCTCTCAGTTCCAGAATGTTTATCGGGAGAAGAGATTCTTCCCGAGACCATAGACCCTGAGCTTTCAGGGGTTCCCAGACCGCGCCCCAGCCCACCAGACTGGCGTCGGTCGTGACAATGACCCACTCTGGTCTGCGGAAGCTCATTCCCTGTGACAGGTTGTCCAGGATCAGCCACCAACGGAGTGAATCTCTGGTCTTTTGATCTACTTGAATCGTCGGAGACAAGTCTGTATAATCCCCATTCCACTGTCTGAGCATGCACAGTTGTAATGGTCTTAGATGAATTCGTGCAAAAGGAACTATGTCCATTGCTGCAACCATCAATCCTATTACTTCCATGCACTGCGCTATGGAAGGACGAAGAACAGAATGAAGTACTTGACAAGAGCTTAGAATTTTTGATTTTCTGACCTCTGTCAGAAAAATCCTCATTTCTAAGGAATCTATTATTGTTCACTTTCCATCCGTGAGATCTGAGAAAGGCTAGGACGATGTCCGTATGAGCCTTTGCTTTTGACAGAGACGACGCTTGAATCAGGATGTCGTCCAAGTACGGTACTACTGCAATGCCCCTTGGTCTTAGAACCGCTAGAAGGGACCCTAGTACCTTTGTGAAAATTCTCGGAGCAGTGGCTAATCCGAATGGAAGTGCCACAAACTGGTAATGCTTGTCCAGAAAAGCGAACCTTAGGAACTGATGATGTTCCTTGTGGATAGGAATATGTAGGTACGCATCCTTTAAATCCACCGTGGTCATAAATTGACCTTCCTGGATGGTAGGAAGGATCGTTCGAATGGTATCCATTTTGAACGATGGAACCCTGAGAAATTTGTTTAGGATCTTGAGATCTAAAATTGGTCTGAATGTTCCCTCTTTTTTGGGAACTATGAACAGGTTGGAGTAAAACCCCATCCCTTGTTCTCCTATTGGAACTGGATGAATTACTCCCATCTTTAACAGGTCTTATACACAATGTAAGAATGCCTGTCTTTTTATTTGGTTTGAAGATAATTGAGACCTGTGGAACCTTCCCCTTGGGGGTAGTTCCTTGAATTCCAGGAGATAACCCTGAGAAACTATTTCTAGTGCCCAAGGATCCTGAACATCTCTTGCCCAAGCCTGAGCAAAGAGAGAAAGTCTGCCCCCCACCAGATCCGGTCCCGGATCGGGGGCCATCCCTTCATGCTGTTTTGGTAGCAGCGGCAGGCTTCTTGGCCTGCTTACCCTTGCATCGGTCTCCAGGCTGGTTTGGGTTGAGAAGTATTACCCTCTTGCTTAGAGGATGTAGAATTAGAGGCTGGTCCGTTTCTGCGAAAGGGACGAAAATTAGGCTTATTTTTAGCCTTAAAAGACCTATCCTGAGGAAGGGCGTGGCCCTTTCCCCCGGTGATGTCTGAAATAATCTTTCAAATCAGGACCAAACAGTGTTTTACCCTTGAAAGGGATGTTAAGCAATTTTGTCTTGGAAGACACATCCGCTGACCAAGACTTTAGCCAAAGCGCTCTGCGCGCCACGATAGCAAACCCTGAATTTTTCGCCGCTAATCTAGCTAATTGCAAAGCGGCATCTAAAATAAAAGAGTTAGCCAATTTAAGTGCTTGAACTCTGTCCATAACTGCCTCATACGAAGATTCTTTATTGAGCGACTTTTCTAGTTCTTCGAACCAGAAACACGCTGCCGTAGTGACAGGAACAATGCATGAAATTGGTTGTAGAAGGTAACCTTGCTGAACAAACATCTTTTTAAGCAAACCCTCTAATTTTTTATCCATAGGATCTTTGAAAGCACAACTATCTTCTATGGGAATAGTAGTGCGTTTGTTTAGAGTAGAGACCGCCCCCTCGACCTTGGGGACTGTCTGCCATAAGTCCTTTCTGGGGTCGACTATAGGAAATAATTTGTTAAATATAGGGGGAGGAACAAAAGGTATGCCGGGCCTTTCCCACTCCTTATTTACTATGTCCGCCACCCGCTTGGGTATAGGAAAAGCATCGGGGGGCACCGGAACCTCTAGGAACTTGTCCATCTTACATAATTTCTCTGGAATGACCAAATTGTCACAATCATCCAGAGTAGATAATACCTCCTTAAGCAGTGCGCGGAGATGTTCTAATTTAAATGTTACAACATCAGGTTCAGCTTGTTGAGAAATTTTTCCTGAATCTGAAATTTCTCCCTCAGACAAAACCTCCCTCCTGGCCCCTTCAGATTGGTGTGAGGGTATGTCAGAACAGTTATCATCAGCGTCCTCTTGCTCTTCAGTGTTTAAAACAGAGCAATCGCGCTTTCTCTGATAAGTAGGCATTTTAGATAAAATGTTTGCAATAGAATTATCCATAACAGCCGTTAATTGTTGCATGGTAATAAGTATTGGCGCACTAGATGTACTAGGGGCCTCTTGTGTGGGCAAAACTGGTGTAGACACAGAAGGGGATGATGCAGTACCATGCTTACTCCCCTCATTTGAGGAATCATCTTGGGCAATATCATTATCTGTGGCATCATTGTCCCTACTTTGTTTGGACACTATGTCACAATCATCACATATATTTAAATGGGGAGAAACCTTGGCTTTCATACATATAGAACATCACTTATCTGATGGTTCAGACATGTTAAACAGGCTTAAACTTGTCAACAAAGCACAAAAAACGTTTTAAAATAAAACCGTTACTGTCACTTTAAATTTTAAACAGAACACACTTTATTACTGAATATGTGAAAAAGCATGAAGGAATTGTTCAAAATTCACCAAAATTTCACCACAGTGTCTTAAAGCCTTAAAAGTATTGCACACCAAATTTGAAAGCTTTAACCCTTAAAATAACGGAACCGGAGCCGTTTTTACATTTAACCCCTATACAGTCCCAGGTATCTGCTTTGCTGAGACCCAACCAAGCCCAGAGGGGAATACGATACCAAATGACGCCTTCTATAAGCTTTTTCAGTGGTTCTTAGCTCCTCACACATGCATCTGCATGCCTTGCTTTCCAAAAACAACTGCGCATTAGTGGCGCGAAAATGAGGCTCTGCCTATGACTAGAAAGGCCCCCATCTGAAAAAGGTGTCCAATACAGTGCCTGCCGTTTTTCTTAAAACAATCCCCAAGATTATAATAACTATAAGAGTTATAATCTGCCAAATATGTTTAGTAAAGTAATCGTTTTAGCCCAGAAAAATGTCTACCAGTTTTATAAGCCCTTATGAAGCCCTTTATTCTTTTACTTAAAATAAGAAAATGGCTTACCGGTCCCCATAGGGAAAATGACAGCCTTCCAGCATTACAAAGTCTTGTTAGAAATGTGGCTAGTCATACCTCAAGCAGAAGAGTCTGCAAACTGTTTCCCCCAACTGAAGTTACTTCATCTCAACAGTCCTGTGTGGAAACAGCAATCGATTTTAGTAACGTCTGCTAAAATCATCTTCCTCTTACAAACAGAAATCTTCATCTCTTTTCTGTTTCAGAGTAAATAGTACATACCAGCACTATTTTAAAATAACAAACACTTGATTGAAGGATAAAAACTACATTTAAACACCAAAAAACTCTTAGCCATCTCCGTGGAGATGTTGCCTGTGCAACGGCAAAGAGAATGACTGGGGTAGGCGGAGCCTAGGAGGGATCATGTGACCAGCTTTGCTGGGCTCTTTGCCATTTCCTGTTGGGGAAGAGAATATCCCACAAGTAAGGATGACGCCGTGGACCGGACACACCTATGTTGGAGAAAGCTACGTTTTATATATTATTGGATATCTCACTCTCTCCTCTTTTTTCAATTTTTGCATCTTGTCCAGCATTGAGTGAATATCCACCCTTGCCTTATCCTGTGAGTTTGTGAGCCCACCTTGTCACGGACTGCTACTAAGGATTAAAGCTGGCTGGTTCTCTAACTTGGTTTTCACGGATTGATTTATACAGCTACACAGTATTGGCCTGTAAGGTACATAAACCCCGATACGCACACGTTTTGGTGCTTTCAACAAGGACTGTTTTGAAATTACCCAGAGTGCACTTGAGCACAGCGAGTTGGCTCTGGCTACATAGTAACATTTGGATTCCCGTTATCAGCATGCCCACAACTTGGCGGATTGCAGAGGGACTGTCGGAACACTACGGGTAAGCATCTCCTTACAGCAGTGTAATAGATTTATAGCCTTCACTTGCATGCTATGAAACCTGAGGTCTGGGTCTTATTCAAGATTTGATATTCTTATAAAACAATCCTGTGTGGGCTCCTCTCTCCAGTTGATTTTTACATTTTGTGTTACAGATATTGGTGAATACATAATCCTTCAGTCTAAGTTATACCAGAACGATTTCCCTTACTCAGAATTCTCTCTGAACTTATTTCCACTAGCTCTGCATACCAAATCCTGCAAGGCCACGCAGGAGCGATTAGAACTACCAACGTTCTATCCTGCTTGATACGGGCAATGAGAAGAGCAAATGGAGGAAACAAGTATGCTAGCCTGAAATCCCAAGGAACCGCCAGACCTTGACCTTGAACTGTACTTTGGAAGCTTGGCGTTTTGCTGAGACGCCATCAGATCCAACTCCGGCACCACCCATTTGAGGGTTAAGCTGGAGAACACCTCCGGATGGAGTTCCCACTACCCGGGATGAAAGATCTATCTGCTGAGAAAATCCGTTCCCAATTGTCCACTCCTGGAATGTGGATGGCAGACAGGCAGCAGTTGTGAGCTTCCGCCTACTAGATAATCCGAGCCACCTCCTTTCATGGCTAGGGAAGTCTGAGTGGAACCTCATAAACTGGGCTAAGGACAACTGAGGCTAAGCCTTCAGAGCATTGTAAATCGCTCTCAACTCTAAGATGTTGATTGGAAGAGCAGACTCCTCCCGAGTCCAAAGTTCCGGACTGCTCCCCAGCCCAGCAGGCTGACGTCCGTGGTCACAATCACCAAGGAAGGTCTCCAAAAGCATGTGCCCTGAGACAGATGTTCCTGAGAAAGCCACCACGGAAGAGAGTCTCTTGTCGACTGGTCTAGATCTATCCTCTGAGACAAATCTGCGTGACCCCCGTTCCATTGTCTGAGCATGCACAACTGCAGAGCTCTCAAATGAAAACAGGCAAAGGGAATAACGTCTATGGAAGCCACCATCAGACATATTACCTCCATACATTGAGCCACTGAATCTATTATATGGTGCCTAAAAATACTACCCTAGTAGCTGGAACAAGGGAACTTTTTGACAGATTCACTTTCCATCCGTGGGAACGTAGAAAAAACAAGATCTGTTTGAGATTTTGCTTGTTGAAAAGATGGCGCCTGAACCAATATGTCATCCAGGTAAGGCACCACTGCAATTCAGCGGGTCCGAATCACTGCCAAGAGAGCCCCCAGAAACTTTGAAAAAATTCTGGGAGCTGTCGCAAAGCCAAACGGAAGAGCCACAAATTGAAAGTGTTTGTCTAGACAGGCAAATCTCAGAAATTTGTGATGATCCCTGTAAATAGGAACATGAAGGTATGCATCCTATAGGTCTCTTTATCTGGTCCGCAGATAATCTTGAGAGGTAGAACCTACCCCTGGGAGGAAACTTCTTGAATTCTGATTTGTTACCCTTAAATACTATGTCCACAGCCCAAGGATCTGGGAGATCTCATATCCATGCTTGAGAAAACTGAGAAAGTCTGCCCCCTACTTGATCCGTTCCCGGATCGAGGGCAAATCCTTCATGCTGATTTAGCATCAGCTGCGGGATTCTTTGATTGCTTCCCCTTGTTCCAAGACTGGTTGGGCTTCAAAGAGGACTTGGACTGTTCTTGCTTGGAAGAAGGGGAAAACTTTCCTCTTGAATTACAAAAGGAACGAAAATTACTCTGACGTTCTTTCGACCTATTCTTCTTGTCTTGTGGGAGAAAAAAAAAAATGATGCTTGCCTGATAAATTTGTTTCTTTTTAGACACTATGAGTCCACGGATTTCATCCTTACTTGTGGGATATCGCCTCCTGGTCAGCAGGAGGAGGCAAAGAGCACCACAGCAGAGCTGTATATATAGCTCCTCCCTTCCCTCCCACTCCAGTCTTTCGACCGAAGTTAGGAAGAGAAAGGAAAAGCCAAGGTGCAGAGGTGTCTGAAGTTTACAAAAATTAATAACCTGTCTCATAGAACAGGGCGGGCCGTGGACTCATCGTGTCTAAAAAGAAACAAATTTATCAGGCAAGGTCTTCCCCTACAAGATCTGATGCCGGATCGGGAGCATGTCCTTCAAGTTGTCCTGATTCAACATTAGGCTGTGGATTCTTTTCTTTTTTTTTCCTTTTTTTTTAAAAAAAAAACCTTTACATTTACAAAAGACATTTCCCTCAAGCCAGGTTCCAACAGGAACTGTTCCTTGTAAGGAATCACTAAAGCTTAGACTTAGAGCATACCTCTGTAGAACAAGGCTCTAATCATAAAGCCTCATGAGCTGGAACAGAGCAAACTATGCTCCCAGTTTGATAAGTTGGAGAATTTGAAATAAAAGAATTAGCCAAAAGCCTTAATCCTTTCCTGGATAGTATACAGTGAAGCTTTGTTAATTATTAGCATCTAACCAATCCGCTGTCGCACAAGTGACGGTAGACAAGTACACCCCTGGTTGCAAGTGTAAGCCCTGGTGTACATCCCACATGTAATCCTTGACATGGGACCTATCCTCTAAGGGAATAACAGTTCACTTATCCTAGAAAATGGTTGTCCAGCCTCTTAGTTGTTAAATTTAGGGTGCAGTGTCCCTTTGTATTTGGTATTTGTAAAGCGCGGCTAATCGCCTGTAAGAGTCTCAAGGCGCTGCTCATTTCCCTCCTTCCGTAACATGGAAGAGCCATAAGTAATAGTAACTACAAAAATAATTCCTCTGATAATGCTTTGTACCGCATGTGAAAAAAACCCATAATATATCATAACTCCGATTGGAGTGAAAAAGGAAGCGCAGTGCACTTCATGTGGGCCATAAATTACTGTGGGACAAAATAGGAGAAAATTGTGGCCTAACTGGACTATCCTCAAAAGACTCAAACAGCAATCGCCTTAGAGGGAGTAGGCCAGAAGAATATCGTAATAAAATCTACACATAAAATTTTTTTACTGTCTTTATTAATCTCAAAAGTAACATTATTGCATTGTGCTTTTGCTCCGTCCTAAGACACCAAGGAGGAATAGACAAATAAACAGCCGAAATTCTTTGAGAATTCACACATACAAAACGTTACTGTCTCTTTAAAGCATAAAAGGATGGATTAGCAAATGAACAGTTGAAAGTCTGTAATAAAATCACACAAAGAAAACGTTACTGTTTCTTTAAATCTTAAAGTAACTATTTTTTGTGTGCTTTTTCATCCCAAGTCACAACAGATGAAGCAGAAATTCCTTTATAAAATTTTAAACTGCAATGTAAACAGTATTATACTATGCTATTATCTTTTGTTCACAGGTTTTGAGGACTTCCCAGATTTATTTTATTCTATTTTTCTACAATTTTTTCATCTCTACATATCCCTTATTGTTTGGATTATAACTAAAGGGACACTTCACATTAACGGAGTAACAACCAGGAACACTAAAGTTATATATCAGATTCTAATATGTTTTTTCTGTGATCACTTTCACTAGTTTGTGTACACACTAATCGCTTTCATTTTTTATATATATTTTATACATTTTTCAAATTTTTGGATTGAATTATATTTTACATATTTTCACACAATTTTGGACTGTTTCTGTTTTATCTTTTTGTGGATCACATCTTTTGGAGTTAACCACCTTAACATTACTTTTATATAATTTTCCATTTTTTCTGTTTTTATCACTTCTAATATTCACCAACATTTTTGAACCACAGAAGAGGTGAATCATAACACTAGATCACTCACCCCAATGGACTAACGTCAATTGTAACCTTTTTTCCTTGTATATTTGCCACAGTACGTATTCTATATTTGCAACAGTACATATTTGTTAGCGTCCATACGCCTCCATTTTAGCACTCATTCTATATGTGAGGCTAATATATTATGCAATATATTTTATGATTTGTTTTAAAGGGACATGCCACCCACATTTTTTCTTTTATGATTTAGAAAGAGAATGCAATTTTAAACATCTTTCTAATTTACTTATATTATCTCATTTGTTTTATTCTCTTGATATTCTTTGATGAAAAGCATATCTAGATATGCTCACTAGCTGCTGATTGGTTGCTGCACATAGAAGCCTCGTGTGATTGGCTCACCATGTGCATTGCTTTTTCTTCAACTAAGGATATTTAAAAAATGAAGCAAAATAAATAATGGAAGTAAATTGTAATGTTGTTTAAATTTCTATTCTCTATCTGAATCATGAAAGAAAGATTTTGGGTTTAGTGGCCCTTTAACTTGTTCTATCTGTAATTGTTTTAATATAACATATGTTTTAACGTTACCATGGATCCATGTCTACCTATGTAATATGTATTAAATTTTTGTGATACCTTTGTGAAAACAATCCAAGAGTTTTTTTGCTACACATCTGTCTCGATTCTTGTCTATACATTGACATAGTGCCATCACCACATTTGTGGTCCAGTATTAGTGCTATACGAACAATTAACACAGTGTTATCTCCACTTGTGGTCTAGCATTATACATATCCTTCCATATTACTTAAACCCTTAATAGACCTTGCCTCTTCTGGCGCTCCTATCTAGTCATTTCATAACTTTTGAATGCAGCCAACAAATAAATAAAATAAAAGCAACTAAGAAAGTGTACTAGCTGAATATTCCTAATGGGTATACATCCCTTTATGTACCCAGTGGAAGTTTGGAACGCAACAATTGCGACAACAGTAGTACCATAGCTTCCGATAACTGGAAGTGATATGAGGAAATGCCCAATACAGAGCGCACACATCTAAAGCTAGAGTCCTCCGATACTTGCTATTGATTAGCATTGTAAGGAGGAAGAAGTGTCTCTAGATCTCTTTAGAAAAGCAAAGTCCTCCGCTCCTTGCTATATTGACAAATAGGTATAAGGAGGAAGAAGAGACCTTGGCGCCATTTATGAACTCCTCGTGGTAGTTTTGCCAGCTATCTCCCGGTCGCCCTTGTGGTATGTAAAGGCACTGGGAGCGACAACATAACAGTTGTGCAAATAAAAGCTGAGCAGCCTGCTGCCTCTAAGAACAGCCTAATCGGAACAAAAGTCATTATATAAATCGTAACGAAAACCCCGCCCATCGTGGCCGTAAACCAACATCTCCCGGTCGCCATTACAGTTTAACACAGAAAGCGCCGGGAGGAAAACCCAGACTGTTCACCTCACTATGCCTAATGTAATGGGTAGCTGGTAGCCATGGTCGTCATTGTTAATGTCAACTGCTAAGACATGTCTGTCACGTAGTGAAGACCATATTTAAACATACCTTCCCTTTCAGTGCCTGTTTCAAAAACACTCTGTTATGTCCCATTACTATAATAAGTCGCCATGTGAGGAGTCCCTTACTGTGAATGAGACTTAGTCCCCCTACAAGCGTGGCCCAGTCTGCTAAATGCAGTCAGGGAAAAAAGCTCTTCATTGACAGAGTCCCCAATTCCCATAAATGTACTTAAGTGCAGCAAAACCTCACTGAGGTAAATAAGTCCCTGAGGATTTTTTCCTGTAGAGAAATAAAGGCTGCACTTACCTCTTATGCTGTCCGACAGCAGGACAGCCTCAACAGGGTTCATAGGTCCATTGGGTCCCTCCTATAGTCCTGTAGAAAAGATAAAGCCTTAGTAAGATCCAGCTTAGGCCATCACAGAAAGGGCAGCACAGTATGGGAGGCGCAGTGAGAATTATGTCCCACCAGTTCCCATTGCATTAAAGCCACGAGTAGCTCTACTCTAGAGACTGACAAGGAATACGGCTGCACCCTATAATAAAATAGCACTGGTACCATTTTAAAAATAATAAACTCTTGATTGAAGAATCTAAGCTAACACCTCACTTTACCTCTTCCTATCACTAACACAGGCAAAGAGAATGACTGGAGTGGGAGGGAAGGGAGGAGATATATATATACAGCTCTGCTGTGGTGCTCTTTGCCTCCTCCTGCTGACCAGGAGGCATAATTCCACAAGGATGAAATTCGTGGACTCATCGTGTCTTTAAAAAGAAATACTTTTCCCCTAGTAATAGAAATAATTTCAGTCAACCTGGGTCTAAACAAGGTCTTACCCTTGTAAGGAATAGCCAAAAGCTTTGATTAAGAGGAAACATCAGCTGACCAAGATTTCAGCCACAATGCTCTACATGCTAGCACAGCAAAACCAGACATTTTGGCTCCCAATTTATTGACCTGCAAGGAGGAGTCAGTAATAATGGAATTGGCCAACTTAAGAGCCTTAATCCTATCTTGAATTTCCTCTAATGAAGTCTCTCCCTGAAGAGACTCAAACAAGGCGTCAAACCAATAGGCTGCAACACTTGGCACGGTAGCAATACACACTGCAGGCTGCCATTGGCGACCCTCAATAGGAATAGTAGTTATCTTAGCAAGAGTAGAAATGGCTCCTTCTACCTTAGGCACCGTTTGCCACGACTCCTTAATGGAGTCAGCAATAGGGAACATCTTCTTAAATACAGGGTAAATGGAATCCCAGGTCTCTCCCATTCCTTTGCTATCATCTCATTGGCACGGTCAGGCACGGGAAACACCTCCACCGAGGAAGGTACATCAAAGTATTTATTACGTTTGTCAGATTTCCTAGGATTGACAGCAGTAGGAGTATCCGAGTCGTCAAGAGTAGCCAAAACCTCCTTTAACAGTGCACAGAGGTGTTCAAGCTTAAATCTGAAGGATACAACTTCAGCATCAGATGAAGGAATTACACTGTCCAAATTTGAGATTTCACCCTTTAGAGGCTACCGACTAATCTTCCTCATCGGACTTGTGAGAAAGGGAAACTGAGTAGCAGAAGTCGGAGCAGAAACCCTACTATCTGAATCTCTACATTTCCTCTTACGTTTACCATGCAGCATGGGAATGGCAGCTAATGCCGAAGAGGATACATGGGCAGCAATTTCTGCTTTCAAAAACACTCCTCCAGGAGATTGAGAGGAACCGCAGGGCACTGCAGGTGACGCCATTAAGGCTTGGGACGTCCGAAGAGAAGACCGTGGCATTGCCTGAACAGCATCATCCTTAGAGACTATTGGCTCAGTAACAGAATTTTCCTTTATCTTGTAAAGTTCTGTCTATGCATGTGGAACAAAATGGAAAAGGCGGAACAACGTGGTTATCCAAACACAGAGGACACTTGTCCATGAGAACAGCCTCCTGTACCATAATGCAAAAACCAAAATAACCACTTTATAGAAATAATATACACAAATATATTTTCCAAGTGACTGACCCTTTAAGAGAACAGTCACAAATGTGTCCCCCAAAATAGCGTTTAGCTATCAGTTAAACGCTTCCTTTATTTTAGGCACTGTCTGATAGTGTAGGTATAAATAGTTTTTGGGCAGCAATATGCAGAAAAGTTTTGTTTAACTTAAAACAAGCACCAACTACACCTCAGCCATACGACTGAGGTGCCTACCTGCTCCTGCGATATTTAACAATCAGGAGGACACTTCCCTACCGTCTTCAAGCAAACACACAGCAGACTGGAACAGTGCGGTCACGTGATCAGTCTGTGAAGCTGCGACTGGTAAATGCTACCGCACACTCCTCCTCCTGCAATTTGCAAGCTGACATAGAACAAACAGTGCCCTTATTAAAATATAGCGTATAAAACAAGTCATTTCCAATAAAGTCCTCATTCTCTGCAAATGTACCGGCCACAATATGGGGTTAATACTTTCCCTTCATCAAGTTAACCCCATGTCTCAAATCCCATCATAGTGCCTGCTACTGCCTGAAAACGATCCTGATCTTAGGATACTAGTCCCCACATAGATGCAGCTTGTTTAATTATGTATTAAGCCCTTCAGGGCCAGCCTCCCCCCAGAAGACAAAAAGGCAATTACCTGCATCTCTAGCTGCCCGGCAGAAAGACCGCTCTCCTGGTATGGAAGGACGCCACTCCTTACAGGGACCAGTGGAAGAAAGAACAGTTCTCTGGTTCTCTATATCAGGGCAGCAAACTGCTAGAAAAACACAGTGAAGCCCACTTCACAAGTTCCTAACTGCTTTAAAGCCACCACTGCTCTACAGAAGAGACTTATGTGGAGTACGGCTAGACCCAATCTAGAAGGAGGAAGATAGGAGTAAACCTACTCCGGCTTCCTAAAAAACAAATTCTCAATTGAACACACACACTACCCCATCAGCAGTGCTGAGGTCATGTTTTGCTGTGATCTAATGAGATTTCACTGAAATCTCTTGAGTTCATAGTAAACTTCCTTAAAGGAATAGGAAAGTAACATGACTTTGCCTGCACATACCAGATGCACACTCCCTTGCATCCTAATTGGCTGCTTAAAGTCTCTTTACAGTGGGGTGTGAATACTTATGAAATTATGAGGTAAATATTCTTCCTTTTTTTACAAAGAGATGTTCAGGTGATATTTTCTAGTCAGCTTTTTACAGCTATGCTGTATCACTTTCTAGTGCTTAAACATTTGGGTATCAATGTCCCTTTAAAGTATTTAATCAATTTTATTAAAATACATTTAAAAAATTAAAGTCTCTCTCTATTCCTTTATACTTACTCTGCTATCTCCATATAGCCACAGGAGGCTGCAACATGTAGAGGCGTCCATCCCTCATTATCAGATTGGTTCACATTAGCTCCATGATTTACAAGAAATTCTACAACCTCCAAGTTCTCATCAATACAGGCCTAGGGAGAAAAAAAAAATTGCAAAATAAAAAGAGAATTTAAATTAAAAACAAAAAAAACCCACAATATTTTATAGTTTTACTGTATCAAATATTCTTGCGCCTATAACCACATCTAAGCTTAGTTTGTTTGCTTTCATGTCATCAAGATATTTGTACTATTAAACAGACTAATGGGGGGGGATGGCATTGGTGGGGAAAAAAAAAAAACTGAACTACATCCTGAAGAAACGACCTGCCAAAAACAGCCGAAACTAAAGCCCGAGAGAGAGAAACTAAGTGACGGCTGATAGTCTCTATAACAGATATACACTAGAACTGCAAGACAGCATATAGACAGGTCTCAGGATAAAATACTAGAACTGTAATAACATAAATTATGCTTACCCGATTATTTCATTTCCATCAAGGGGAGGAGAGTCCACGGCTTCATTCATTACTATTGGGAATTAAGAACCTGGCCACTAGGAGGAGACAAAGACACCCCAGCCAAAGGCTTAAATACCTCCCCCACTTCCCACATCCCCCAGTCATTCTGCCGAGGGAACCAGGAACAGTAGGAGAAATCAGGGTATAAATGGTGCCAGAAGAGTATTAAATTTAGGTCCGCCCATCGGAGATACGGGCGGAAGCCGTGGACTCCCCTTCCCTCGATGGAAATGAAATTATCAGGTAAGCATAATTTACGTTTTGCATCTAAAGGGGAGGAGAGTCCACGGCTTCATTCATTACTATTGGGAACATATACCTAAGCTCTAGAGGACACGGAAAAGAAACCGGGAGGGTAAAAGGCAGACCCTAATCAGAGGGCACCACAGCCTGCAAAACCTCTCTCCTTTGAAGAACGGTTAGGACACAAAGAAGGAACAATTCTTTCCTGACGGTTAGACACCACCTTGGGAAGAAACCCCAACCCAGTGCAGCCATATCCACATGAAACGCCAGATAAGGAGGATCACATTGCAAGGCAGCTAGCTCAGATACTCTGCGTGCCGATGCTATAGCTAACAGGAAGATAACCTTCCAGGACAGAATCTTAATGTCTATGGAACGCATGGGTTCAAACGGAACCCTCTGCAAAACTTGAAGGACTAAGTTTAAGCTCCAAGGCGGAGCCGACTGCCTAAAGACAGGTCTGATTCTAGACAGAGCCTGAACAAAAGATTGGATTGTCAGGTAGCTCAGCGAGTCTCCTATGCAACAAGGCTGATAATGCCGAAATCTGTCCCTTTAAGGAACAAGCGGCAAGACCCTTCTCCAAACCATTGTGGAGAAAGGACAGAATCCTGGATACCTTCACCTTAGGATATCCATGCTTCTCACACCAGGACAAGTAAGTCCTCCACACCTTATGGTAGATGCGACGAGTGACTGGCTTCCTTGCCTGAATTAGAGTATCAATCAAACTTTCATAAAATCCTCTCTTGGCTAAGACTAGGTGTTCAATCTCCATGCAGTCAGCCTCAGAGAATCTAGATTTTGATGCTGAAAGGGGCCCTGTGACAGCAAATCCCTGCGACAGGGTAACCGCCACAGCGGAGAGGATGACATCCCTACCAAAACCGCAAACCACGTCCTCCGCGGTCACAAAGGAGCAATCAGAATGTCCGAGGCCCGCTCCTGTTTGATGCGTGCCACTATGCGAGGTAGAAGTGGTAACTGAGGAAAAAATGTAAGCTAGGCTGAATCCCCAAGGAACCACTAACGCATCTATCAGCTCCGCCTGGGGATCCCTGGACCTCGAACTGTATTGAGATAGTTTGTAATTGAGTCTGGACGCCATGAGATCTATCTCCGGCGTTCCCCATCTGTGACAAATCTCAGCAAACATTTTGGGGTGAAGAGACCATTCCCCCGGATGGAAGGACTGTCTGCTGAGAAAGTCCACATCCCAGTTGTCCATACCCGGAATGTGAATTGCTGAGAGCGAGCAGTCGTGGAACTCCGCCCACTCCAGAATCCGAGAAACGCGAGGGAGTTCCTCGTACCCCCCTGATGGTTGATGTAAGCCGAGGTAATGTCGGTCTGGAATCTGATGAAACTGACTGACCCCAGAGAAGGCCAAGCCTTCAGAGCATTGTAGATTGCTTGTAGTTCTAGGATGTTGATCGGAAGGAGAGACTCCTCCTTGGACCACTTTCCTTGTGCCATCCTGGCACCCCAAACAGCTCCCCATCCTGACAGACTGGCATCCGTGGTCACAATCTCCCAGGACGGTCTCAAGAATGATGTCCCCATGGACAGTTGCTCCGGACGAATCCACCGAGAGGGAGTTTAGAGTCCGAGCATCCAGGGATATCAGCTGTGATAGATCTGAATGATCGCCGTTCCACTGTCTCAACATGCACAATGGAAGAGGTCTGAGGTGTAACCTGGCGAATGGGATGACATCTATGCTTGACACCATGAGACCTATCGCCTCCATACATTGAGCCACCGATGGGCTTGAGGAGGACTGAAGGGCAAGACAGGTGGATGCAAGCTTCCTGCTCCGCTAATCCGTAAGAAATATCTTCATGGACAGAGAGTCTATTATCGTGCCCAGGAACACCAAACTGTTGCTGGTAACCAGGGAGCTCTATCCTGAGTTGATCTTCCAATGGTGAGATTGGAGCAGAAGAAGAGCCCTCGAATGATCCTCTGGGAGGCTGAGCGACGGCGCCTGAACCAGGATGTCGTCAACGTAAGGTGCCACCGCAATGCCCCTGGATCTGGCCACTGCAAGCAGTGCCCCCAGAACCTTTGTGAAGATTTTCGGGGCCGTCGCCAGACCAAAGGTAAGGGCCACAAACTGGAAGTGTTGGTCCAGAAATGCAAATCTTAGGAACCTGAAGTGGTCCATGTGGATTGGCACATGAAGGTAAGCGTCCTTCAAGTCTATAGTCATGAACTGTCCCTCTTGAACTAGGGGCAGAATAGATCTGATAGTTTTCATTTTGAACGATGGAACACTCAAACTTGTTTAAACACTTTAGGTCCAGAATCGGGCAGAACGTGCCCTCCTACTTTGGAACCACAAAAAGGTTGGAATAGTACCCTAGACCCCTTTTGGCTAGGGGTACTGGTACGATAACCCCTAGAGAGGCGAGATCTCTCACACACACTCTAGAAAGGCCTCTCTCTTCTCCAGTCTTGAAGACAGGTTTGACAGGAGGAATCTGCCCTGGGGCGGATGGGGTCTGCACCCTATCCTGTAAACCTGGGAGACAACTTCTAGCACCCAAGGTGTCCTGAACATCCTGCAACCATACGTCTGAGAATAGAGATAATCTGCCCCCTAAGTGATCCGGAGACAGGTCGGGGGCCGCCCCTTCATGCCGTCTCAGCAGGCTTCTTGCTCTGCTTGGACTTATTCCAAGATTGAGTCGGCTTCCAAGATACCTTGGACTGGTCCACTTTCGCTGTGATTTGCTGGCGCTGGGCCTTGCCCGCATGAAAGGAATGAAAAAGTAGATCCCTTAGGCTTAGCCTTCTTATCCTGCAAAAGGAAAGCTCCCTTGCCTCCCGTAAAAGTGGATATAATCCAATCCAATACCTAACAGGATCTTTCCTTGAAAAGGCAGGGACAACGTTTTAGAGGTCATTTCCACAGACCAAGATTTTAGCCACAGAGCCCTGCGCGCTAAAACAGAAAAACCCAACACCTTAGCATTCAGGCGAATAATTTGCATATTGGCATCACAGATGAAATAATTGGCGACCTTCAGCGCCTTAATCTTCTCCTGTATCTCGTCGATGGATGTCTCCCCCTTGACCATTTCACAAAAGGATTTACAGCAATATGTTGCAGCTCCAGCGACAGCCGCAACTGGCTGAAAAACAAACCCTATGTGCTGAAACATCTTTCTCAACATGTTTTCAAGCTTTTTATCCATGGGCTCTTTAAACGATGAACTATCCTTGAGGGGAATAGTCGTCCGCTTCGCGAGCGTAGAAATGGCCCCATCCACCTTAGGGATGTTATCCCACAGCTCAAGCTGCGAGTCCGAAACAGGGAACAGTTTTTTAAAAGAAGCAGAAGGGGAAAGGATGACCCTAATCGCTACCATTCATTCTTTATAATATTTTCCATCATAAAAGGAACCTGGAAAGACTGAGGTACTACCCTGTCCTCGTATACCTTGTCAAACTTAGGAATCACAGGTTCCTCCAGTATCTTCGGTTCCAGAACCTCCAGAGTAGCAAGCACATGCCGTAGCAGAAAGCACAATTTTTCCATCCTAAACCTATAACCAGGCTCCTCCGCCGCCGGAGGTTTAGATGACACGGACTCTGACCCAGAAGGGGCCTCCTCCGAAGAGTTGGAGTAGGCCTCGTCATCGTATAGAGCCTCTGGATCAGCCATCGGCATGGATAAACCCTGGGCCGGGCCGCTATGATAAACCCTACGCTTGCGCTTAGCAGAACGTGGTAAGGCATTGATCACTTTCAAAACTGCCGATTCCAGGTGGACCACAAAGTCTGACGGCCAACAAATCTCTCCCGAAGGTGTAACGATTGGACCCCGGGGTGCTGCATGTGCAATCAGAGATGAATGTAGGGAATGCACCTCCCGGGACGAAGAACCCTGAGAGGTGGATGGCTCAGTAGTACTAGACATCCGTTTACCTTTAGATGTTGTAACTTTATCAAGATGGCTCAGTAGTACTAGACATCCGTTTACCTTTAGATGTTGTAACTTTATCAAGGCATGTGGAACATAGTTGAGCAGGCTGATCTACCAGAACCTCCTTACAATAAACACAGGAACGAGACTTTAAGGAAGGAGAGTCCTCCATCGCTTGCGCGTTTGGGTAGACTATGTATAAAAAAGGCACCTTTATACCACCAATGGCCGGGGGACTCACCACCTCCTAGGACCCGGACTACAGAAACCGCTACGTCTCCTGCGCCACAGATCAACAGAGAAGGATAGATAAACACACCCAGTCACATTGAATGCCTGGCAGGACTGCCCCTGCACTAAGGAAAAATGTGCCAAAAAATGGCCGCGCAAAATTTCTGCAAGTAACCTGAAAAGTTCCACACATTGTCAGATCCTCAACTCGCACATAACGCAGCAATGACGCAAACAATATCATGTATAAGCCCCCCGTTCAATAATCTCCCTTACAGGAATATTAACCCTGGATTCTGTAAAGATAAAAAGGCGCCACACTGTGACCCTGTCTTTTAGGTTTTAGGTTATTAATAAAAATGAAACAATCTTACCAGAATATACGCCGTGGAACAGGAACACGGCCCTTCAAGTGTGACAGGTTAGTAGCCTCGCTCCTGACATGGACTTGAGTGAAGAAAGCAGGCAGCGAAACTCGTCAGCGCTGATTGCTTATGGAGCTGTTAATATGAGTCGGGATGGTTTCACAGAAAGACTCTCCCTGCATCTCTGGACTCTAACTTTCACCCAGGCTCTCACTGAGAGGCTGACAGGACTACTTAAAAGTCCAGTCCCAATGCGAAGAGTACTACCCTCCATAAGAGACGCCGGCACGCCGATGCCATCCTCCTGTGACGAAAGGCAAAAAATGACTGGGGTATGAGGGAAGTGGGGAGGTATTTAAGCCTTTGGCTGGGATGTCTTTGCCTCCTCCTGGTGGCCAGGTTCTTAATTCCCAATAGTAAAAAATGAAGCCGTGGACTCTCCTCCCCTTTAGATGGAAACAGAATTTTAGCCAATATTGTGGTATACACTAATAGGATCTAAGAAGTTACTGCTGTGTAATTAGAAATGCAATAGATACAGTCTGATAAGACAGTATATATTGGATTGCAAGCAAAAAGATAAGCAGTTACTGTAATACCCGTTTTAAGCAAACATCGACTGCGGTATACGTCAGAACTATATAATCTTGAAACAGTGACTTGTATACATGAAAGCGAGTAGTACAATAACTCCTGCTGAATACAATAAATTAGAAAGTAAATTAAAAAAAATTGTTAGCAACCAAAAACACTAAACTCTATACATATAAATTATGCAGACAAAATAGCCTAGATCCATTATTTTACAGTAATCAAGTAAATAAGGACTATAAACAAAACCCTATATACAGACTATGCAGTTGCATGAGCCAGAGTAGAATATAAAATCAAGCCAATTTGTAAACTATACATATATTAACAGTACAGACCCAAAGCTAAAGATTAACCCCCAAAGGGTCCAAACCAGGGAACACAGATCCAGTCTGTTCCCATATAACAGAACACAGTGCCAAGGCACAATTAAAACCCCCTTTAGAGCTAAAAGAAGTAAGGAACTTACAGAGAAGTACTATATAGGCACAGCAGATACAAGGATTGCTCACAAATTCACTTAATACCATCTGATTGACAATAACTTTCTAAATTGATCACAATTACAAATTAGTATTACACAGAAGAAATAAGTTTTTAAAAAGTTACCTTTTACTACCCCTGTGCTTCTGACTTGATGTGCCGTCCTAAGAGAAGGGCAGAGCAAACATGCCATAACAGCAAGCCTTCCCTCCAATCATCATTGCTAGTTACCCCAACCCCCCCCCCCCCCCATATGGCATGCTAGTTCACAGGAGTGCGGTCACAGCATCCCCTTTGATAAAATGGTTGCAAGAGACCTTAGATGTGACGGTCTCTTGGTCGCTCTGCAATTCACACCCACCAACATTTCCAATTCCTTTGTATAAGTAAACAGTTCATGACTGTCTCCCTGCCCAAAAACAGGCAAGTAAATGCCACCTCAGTCGGATCATTGTCCCCACAAAGTACCTAAGCATTTATAGTCTCACAATCAAGTCCAACAACACAGCTCACACATTCTCTCTCAGTATTAAGAGAATTTCAATGTCTGTGTCCATATGCAAGGCATGTATCTCGTGCACCAGCAATCACTTATGTGCCACGCCCACCTAAATACAAGTCAAACCCACTGTGTGCCAGAGTGCCCCATAATCCTAACATTCGTACTGCAAGAAGCATGTAGACAGGGGCGAGCAGGGAGGAGAAAGCCAGGGTAGACAAGTTTCCAAAACAGGCAGCTTGGGTTTGGAAAGATATACATATATACATACATATATACATACATATATACATATACATATACACATACATATACATATACACACATATACATACACACATATATAGTGGATATAACAAGTCTACACACTCCTGTCAAAATGTCAGGTTTCTGTTATAAAAAAAAAATGAGACAAAGATAAATAATTTCAGAACTTTCTCCACCTTTAATGTGACCTATAAACTGTACAACTCAATTGAAAAAAAACTGGATTTCTTTTAGGTAAAGGGAAATAAAAAACTAAAATAATATGGTTGCATAAGTGTGAACACCCTTAAACTAATACTTTATTGAAGCACCTTTTGATTTTATTACAGCACTCAGTCTTTTTGGGTATGAGTTTTTCAGCATGGTACATCTTCACTTGGCAAGATTTGCCCACTCTTCTTTGCAAAAACACTAAATCTGTCAGAATGCGAGGGCATCTCCTGTGCACAGCCCTCTTCAGATCACCCCACATATTTTGAATTGGATTCAGGTCTGGGATCTGGCTGGGCCATCCCAAAACTTTAATCTTCTTCTGATGAAGCCATTCCTTTGTTAATTTGGATGTATGCTTTGGGTCGTTGTCATGCTGAAAGATGAAGTCCCTCTTCATGTTCAGCTTTCTAGCAGAAGCCTGAAGGTTTTGTGCCAATATTGTCTGGTATTTGGAACTGTTCATTCCCTCTACCTTGACTAAGGCCCCAGTTCCAGCTGAAGAAAAACAGCCCCAAAGCATGATGCTGACACCACCATGCTTCGCTGTGGGTATGGTGTTCTTTTGGTGATATGCAGTGTTTTTGCGCCAAACATATCTTTTGGAATTATGGCCAAAAAGTTCTACTTTGGTTTCATCAGACCATAACACCTTTTGCAACATGCTTTTGAGAAACTTCAGATGTGTTTTTGCAAAATTTAGCCAGGCTTGGATTTTATTTTGTAAGAAAAGGCTTCCGTCTTGCCACTCTACCCCATAGCCCAGACATATGAAGAATACGAGTGATTGTTGTCACATGTACCACACAGACAGTACTTGCCAGATATTCCTGCAGCTCCTTTAATGTTGCTGTAGGCCTCTTGGCAGCCTCACAGACCAGTTATCTTCTCGTCTTTTCATCAATTTTGGAGGGACATCCAGTTCTTGGTAATGTCACTGTTGCACCATATTTTCTTCACTTGATGATGACTGTCTTCACCGTGTTCCATGGTATATCTAATGCCTTGGAAATTCGTTTGTACCTTTCTCCTGACTGATACCTTTTAACAATGAGATCCCTCTTATGCTTTAGAAGCTCTCTGCGGACCATGGCTTTTGCTGTAGGATGCGACTAACAAAATGTCAGGAAAGACCTACTAGAACAGCTGAACTTTATTTGGTGTTAATCAGAGGAACTTTAAATGATGACAGGTGTATGATGACTCCTATTTAACATGATTTTGAATGTGATTGCTTAATTCTGAACACAGCTACATCCCCAGTTCTAAAAAACATAATTTATGCTTACCTGATAAATTCCTTTCTCCTGTTAAGTGTAGTCAGTCCACGGGTCATCATTACTTATGGGATATTAACTCCTCCCCAACAGGAAGTGCAAGAGGATCACCCAAGCAGAGCTGCTATATAGCTCCTCCCCTCTACGTCACACCCAGTCATTCGACCAAGAACCAGACGAGAAAGGAGAAACTATAGGGTGCAGTGGTGACTGGAGTATAATTTAAAAATTTAGACCTGCCATAAAAAACAGGGCGGGCCGTGGACTGACTACACTACAGGAGAAAGGAATTTATCAGGTAAGCATAAATTATGTTTTCTCCTGTTAAGTGTAGTCAGTCCACGGGTCATCATTACTTCTGGGATACCAATACCAAAGCTAAAGTACACGGATGACGGGAGGGACAGGCAGGATCTTTATACGGAAGGGACCACTGCCTGAAGAACCTTTCTCCCAAAAACAGCCTCCGAAGAAGCAAAAGTGTCAAATTTGTAAAATTTGGAAAAAGTATGAAGAGAAGACCAAGTTGCAGCCTTGCAAATCTGTTCAACAGAGGCCTCGTTCTTAAAGGCCCAAGTGGAAGCCACAGCTCTAGTGGAATGAGCTGTAATTCTTTCAGGAGGCTGCTGTCCAGCAGTCTCATAGGCTAAACGTATTATGCTACGAAGCCAAAAAGAGAGAGAGGAAGCAGAAGCTTTTTGACCTCTCCTCTGTCCAGAATAAACGACAAACAGGGAAGAAGTTTGGCGAAAATCTTTAGTTGCCTGTAAATAAAATTTCAGGGCACGGACTACATCTAGATTGTGCAGAAGTCGTTCCTTCTTTGAAGAAGGATTCGGACACAATGATGGCACAACAATCTCTTGATTGATATTCTTGTTAGTGACAACCTTAGGTAAGAACCCAGGTTTAGTACGCAGAACTACCTTATCTGAATGAAAAATCAGATACAGAGAATCACAATGTAAGGCTGATAACTCAGACTCTACGAGCCGAGGAAATAGCCATTAAAAACAGAACTTTCCAAGATAACAGCTTGATATCAATGGAATGAAGGGGTTCAAACGGAACACCCTGTAAAACGTTAAGAACTAAATTTAAGCTCCATGGTGGAGCAACAGTTTTAAACACAGGCTTAATCCTGGCCAAAGCCTGGCAAAAAGCCTGAACGTCTGGAACTTCTGACAGACGCTTGTGTAAAAGAATGGACAGAGCTGAGATCTGTCCCTTTAAGGAACTAGCAGATAAACCCTTTTCTAAACCTTCTTGTAGAAAAGACAATATCCTAGGAATCCCAACTTTACTCCATGAGTAACTCTTGGATTCGCACCAATGTAAGTATTTACGCCATATTTTATGGTAAATCTTTCTGGTAACAGGCTTCCTAGCCTGTATTAAGGTATCAATAACTGACTCCGAAAAACCACGCTTTGATAAAATCAAGCGTTCAATTTCCAAGCAGTCAGCTTCAGAGAAATTAGATTTTGATGTTTGAAAGGACCCTGAATTAGAAGGTCCTGTCTCAGAGGCAGAGACCAAGGTGGACAGGATGACATGTCCACTAGATCTGCATACCAGGTCCTGCGTGGCCACGCAGGCGCTATCAGAATCACCGATGCTCTCTCCTGTTTGATCCTGGCAATCAATCGAGGAAGCATCGGGAAGGGTGGAAACACATAGGCCATCCCGAAGGTCCAAGGTGCTGTCAAAGCATCTACCAGGACTGCTCCCGGGTCCCTGGACCCGTAACGAGGAAGCTTGGCGTTCTGGCGAGACGCCATGAGATCTCTCTCTGGTTTGCCCCAAAGTCGAAGTATTTGGGCAAAGATCTCCGGATGAAGTTCCCACTCCCCCGGATGAAAAGTCTGACGACTTAGGAAATCCGCCTCCCAGTTTTCCACTCCAGGAATGTGGATCGCTGACAGGTGGCAAGAGTGAGACTCTGCCCAGCGAATTATCTTTGATACTTCCATCATCGCTAGGGAGCTTCTTGTCCCTCCTTGATGGTTGATGTAAGCTACAGTCGTGATGTTGTCCGACTGAAACCTGATGAACCCCCGAGTTGTTAACTGAGGCCAAGCCAGAAGGGCATTGAGAACTGCTCTCAATTCCAGAATGTTTATTGGAAGGAGACTCTCCTCCTGAGTCCATGATCCCTGAGCCTTCAGGGAATTCCAGACAGCGCCCCAACCTAGTAGGCTGGCGTCTGTTGTTACAATTGTCCAATCTGGTCTGCTGAATGGCATCCCCCTGGACAGATGTGGCCGAGAAAGCCACCACAGAAGAGAATTTCTGGTCTCTTGATCCAGATTCAGAGTAGGGGACAAATCTGAGTAATCCCCATTCCACTGACTTAGCATGCACAATTGCAGCGGTCTGAGATGTAGGCGTGCAAAGGGTACTATGTCCATTGCCGCTACCATTAAGCCGATTACCTCCATGCATTGAGCCACTGACGGGTGTTGAATGGAATGAAGGACACGGCAAGCATTTTGAAGCTTTGTTAACCTGTCCTCTGTCAGGTAAATCTTCATTTCTACAGAATCTATAAGAGTCCCCAAGAAGGG
This sequence comes from Bombina bombina, assembly GCF_027579735.1. Lineage (NCBI taxonomy): Eukaryota > Metazoa > Chordata > Amphibia > Anura > Bombinatoridae > Bombina > Bombina bombina. Next base: position 173,118,069 of record NC_069506.1, on the reverse strand, counting down.
AACCCTTGTGAGTGGTAAGAGAGAACTCTTCTCTACGTTCACCTTCCACCCATGCGACCTTAGAAATGCCAGTACTAACTCTGTATGAGACCTGGCAGTTTGAAAGCTTGGCGCTTGTATCAGAATGTCGTCGAGGTACGGAGCCACCGAAATTCCTCGCGGCCTTAGCACCGCCAGAAGAGAGCCCAGAACCTTTGTGAATATTCTTGGAGCCGTAGCCAACCCGAATGGAAGAGCTACAAACTGGTAATGCCTGTCTAGGAAGGCAAACCTTAGATACCGGTAATGATCTTTGTGAATCGGTATATGAAGGTAGGCATCCTTTAAATCCACTGTGGTCATGTACTGACCCTTTTGGATCATGGGTAAGATTGTCCGAATAGTTTCCATTTTGAACGATGGAACTCTTAGGAATTTGTTTAGGATCTTTAAATCCAAGATTGGTCTGAAGGTTCCTTCTTTCTTGGGAACCACAAACAGATTTGAGTAAAAACCTTGTCCGTGTTCCGACCGCGGAACCGGATGAATCACTCCCATTAGTAAAAGATCTTGTACACAGCGTAGAAACGCCTCTTTCTTTATCTGGTTTGTTGACAACCTTGAAAGATGAAATCTCCCTTTTGGGGGAGAGGCTTTGAAGTCCAGAAGATATCCCTGAGATATGATCTCTAACGCCCAGGGATCCTGGACATCTCTTGCCCAAGCCTGGGCAAAGAGAGAGAGTCTGCCCCCCACTAGATCCATTCCCGGATCGGGGGCCCTCACTTCATGCTGTCTTAGGGGCAGCAGCAGGTTTTCTGGCCTGCTTGCCCTTGTTCCAGGACTGGTTAGGTTTCCAGCCTTGTCTGTATCGAGCAACAGCTCCTTCCTGTTTTGGTGCAGAGGAAGTTGATGCTGCTCCTGCCTTGAAGTTACGAAAGGCACGAAAATTAGACTGTCTAGCCCTAGGTTTGGCTCTGTCTTGAGGCAGGGCATGGCCTTTACCTCCTGTAATGTCAGCGATAATTTCCTTCAAACCGGGCCCGAATAAGGTCTGCCCTTTGAAAGGTATGTTAAGTAATTTAGATTTAGAAGTAACATCAGCTGACCAGGATTTTAGCCACAGCGCTCTGCGTGCCTGAATGGCGAATCCGGAATTCTTAGCCGTAAGTTTAGTTAAGTGTACTACGGCATCAGAAATAAATGAATTAGCTAGCTTAAGGGTTTTAAGCTTGTGTGTAATCTCATCTAATGGAGCTGATTCAAGGGTCTCTTCCAGAGACTCAAACCAAAATGCTGCTGCAGCCGTGACAGGCGCAATGCATGCAAGGGGTTGCAATATAAAACCTTGTTGAACAAACATTTTCTTAAGGTAACCCTCTAATTTTTTATCCATTGGATCTGAAAAGGCGCAGCTATCCTCCACCGGGATAGTGGTACGCTTAGCTAAAGTAGAAACTGCTCCCTCCACCTTAGGGACCGTTTGCCATAAGTCCCGTGTGGTGGCGTCTATTGGAAACATCTTTCTGAATATAGGAGGGGGTGAGAAAGGCACACCGGGTCTATCCCACTCCTTAGTAACAATTTCAGTAAGTCTCTTAGGTATTGGAAAAACGTCAGTACTCGACGGTACTGCAAAATATTTATCCAACCTACACATTTTCTCTGGTATTGCAACTGTGTTACAATCATTCAGAGCCGCTAAGACCTCCCCTAGTAATACACGGAGGTTTTCCAGCTTAAACTTAAAATTTGAAATGTCTGAATCCAGTTTATTTGGATCAGATCCGTCACCCACAGAATGAAGCTCTCCGTCCTCATGTTCTGCAAATTGTGACGCAGTATCTGACATGGCCCTAATATTATCAGCGCACTCTGTTCTCACCCCAGAGTGATCTCGCTTACCTCTAAGTTCTGGAAATTTAGACAAAACTTCAGTCATAACATTAGCCATGTCCTGTAGTGTGATTTGTAAAGGCCGCCCTGAAGTACTCGGCGTTACAATATCACGCACCTCCCGAGCGGGAGATGCAGGTACTGACACGTGAGGCAAGTTAGTCGGCATAACTTCCCCCTCGTTGTTTGGTGAATGATGTTCAATTTGTACAGAATGACTCTTATTCAAAGTAGCATCAATGCAATTAGTACATAAATTTCTATTGGGCTCCACCTTGGCTTTTGCACATATAGCACAGAGATATTCCTCTGAGTCAGACATGTTTAACAAACTAGCAATTAAACTAGCAAGCTTGGAAATACTTTTCACTCAAATTACAAGTAATATGAAAAACGCACTGTGCCTTTAAAAAGCACAGAAAAAAAATTATGACAGTTTAATAATAAGGAACCGGAAAAATTATAACAATCAGATTTTTCCCAGTAAAGGCATAAATTTAGCAAAGGATTGCCCCCATTAGCAATGGATAACTAACCCTTAATAGCAGAAAAAAATGTACAAAATATAAACGTTTTTTATCACAGTCAAAGCACAATCTCACAGGTCTGCTGTGAGTGATTACCTCCCTCAAAATAATTTTTGAAGACCCTTGAGCTCTGCAGTATTTTCTCAGTCAATTCCATTCCTCAGAAAATAATATACTGCAACATACCTCTTTGCAGGTGAACCTGCCCGCTGTCCCCTGATCTGAAGTTTACCTCACTCCTCAGAATGGCCGATAACAGCAAAATGAATTTTAGCTACGCCGGCTAAAATCATCCAAAAACTCAGGTAGATTCTTCTTCAAATTCTACCTGAGAAGGAACAACACACTCCGGTGCTGTTTTAAAATAACAAACTTTTGATTGAAGATATAAAAACTAAGTATAATCACCACAGTCCTCTCACACATCCTATCATTAGTTGGGTGCAAGAGAATGACTGGGTGTGACGTAGAGGGGAGGAGCTATATAGCAGCTCTGCTTGGGTGATCCTCTTGCACTTCCTGTTGGGGAGGAGTTAATATCCCAGAAGTAATGATGACCCGTGGACTGACTACACTTAACAGGAGAAAGAGCTGTTTGAGAGAGATCAGGTAGGGATCAGAGGTTGGGAAGTGTGAGGTGGGATTCTAAACTACACCAGTGGTGGGCAAGAGGTAGATTGCGGTCTACCAGTGGACCGCAAGTGAATTTTGAGGCGACCGCCTGGAAAATTCAAAAGTCTGCATAATAAGAGAAATATTTCTCACACATCTAGATTCTGAGTGAAGAGCCTTGCCACTGTAGATGTATGAGAAAGGTTTCTCTTATGCAAACTTTTTAAATCGGCTGAGTCTATGACGGCGGTATGTGTACTTCAGCATGCGCGACATGGCTGTAGCTGAACTCGCTGCCCCAGCTTTGGTTACAGCTTGTCCCAAACTCTACTTTTTGTCTCAAGAGCGGTCAGTCCATAGTACCGACTCTTCATGCGCCAGGCTGAGATGCTGCTCGATATCCCAGAGTTTGGCAATTCCAGGTCCTGCTCTGTCTGATATTCTGCTGCTACTTTCTAGTTCTGTCCTCCGTTACTTGTCACCAGGCTCTGCTGGGTGAATGGTCTGGTAGTGTTTTTTTCCCCAGGGTCTGTTACTCCCCCTTAGGTTATTTTACTTACTGTGTACTAGGCTTTGATGCTGCTTTCTGATACTCTAATATTAGCTATAACTCTGCTAGTTTCTGCAGACTTCTGTCCCCAGAATTCGTTGTCACCAGATTGTGCATGTCAGTGCTGTTGCTGCTATACCAGTCTCTGGTTGCTGTGTAAGGCAGTACAGAGCCTGCAGGTCGCTTTCACAACTATTTGCAGTAGTCTTCAGCTAGTAGCAGACGGATGGAGAGCAGCCAACAGAACCTGCCCCCTAATCAACCTGACAATCCAATGTCCAGCCAATAAAATTACTTTGTAGAATGAGTCTGTCTATGATTGGCTGAGAATAGTTCATTGTCATTGTTGTACCTGAGCTGTGGGTTTCCCCATGTGTTCCAGGCTTGACTACTCCGCTAGCCCTAGACTCGAGCTGTCTTGATTGTGAGACTACTTATTCATACGCAGGCGCGGTACACAGATAAGGTTGCTTGATGGTCCCAGTGTGACGTAAAGAGAGAGCTCTCACAGTCCGTAAAGAGCGCGGCTGTATGTATTATTAAATAGCGAGGCTGATTTTTAAAGCTGTATTATTTGTAGCAAAAATACAATTTTCAGCCAGCAACTGGTGGGTTTATTTTTAGTTAGGTAACCACATCACTTGGAATAAAATTAGCGGTAGCCCTTGCCTTACAAGTCTGCCCACCCCTGCTCTACACTAAAGCTTACCTTTTAAGAAACCCGATTAACCCCTTCACTGCCGGGAAAAATAGAAATGTGGCGCGCAGCTGCAATTAGCAGCCTTCTAATTACCAAAAAGCAATGGCAAGGACATACAGTGGATATAAAAAGTCTACACACCCCTGTTAAAATGGCAGGTTTCTGTGATGTAAAAAAATGAGACAAAGCTAAATCATTTAAGAACTTTTGCCACCTTTAATGTGATCTATAAACTATGCAACTCAATTGAAAAACAAAATGAAATCTTTTAGGTGAAGGGAAGTAAAAAAATAAAAAAAAATAAAAAAAAATAATAATAATATGGTTGCATAATATTTTGTTGAAGCAACTTTTGATTTTATTAGAGCACTCAGTCTTTTGGGGCATGAGTTTATCAGCATGGCACATCTTGACTTGGCAAGATTTGCCCACTCTTCTTTGCAAAAACACTCCAAATCTGTCAGATTGCGAGGGCATCTCCTGTGCACAGCCCTCTTCAGATCACCCCACAGATTTTCGATTGGATGCAGGTCTGGGCTCCGGCTGGGCCATTCCAAAACTTTAATCTTCTTCTGGTGAAGCCATTCCTTTGTTTATTTGGATGTATGCTTTTGGTCGTTGTCATGCTGAAAGATTAAGTTCCTCTTCATGTTCAGCTTTCTAGCAGAAGCCTGAAGGTTTTGTGCCAATATTGACTGGTATTTGGAACATTGTTCATAGTTCCCTCTACCTTGAATAAGGCCCCAGTTCCAGCTGGAAAAAAACAGCCCCAAAGCATGATGCTGCCGCCATCACCATGTTTCACTGTGGGTATGGTGTTCTTTTGGTGATATGCAGTGTGTTTTTGCGCCAAACATATCTTTTGGAATTATTGCCAAAAAGATCAACCTTGGTTTCATCAGACCATAACACCTTTTCTCGCATGCTTTTGGGACACTTCAGATGTGTTTTTGCTAAATTTAGCTGGGCTTGGATGTTTTTCTTCGTAAGAAAAGGCTTCCGTCTTGCCGTCTACCCCAAAGCACAAACATATGAAGAATACGGGAGATTGTTGCCACATGCACCACACAGCCAGTACTTGCCAGATATTCCTGCAGCTCCTTTAATGTTGCAATAAGCCTCTTGGTAGCCTCCCAGACCAGTTTTCTTCTCGTCTTTTCATCAATTTTGGAGGGACATCCAGTTCTTGGTAATGTCATTGTTGTGCCATATGTTCTCCACTTTATGATGACTGCCTTCACTGTGTTCCATGGTATATCTAATGCCTTGGAAATTCTTCTGTACCCTTCTCCTGACTGATACCTTTTAACAATGAGATCCCTCTGATGCTTTGGAAGCTCTCTGCGGACTATGGCTGTGTTGTCAATTAGGGATAGATGCAAAAGTGCTTATGCAGAGATTAACCAATCACTGTTGAGCATGTAGGAGTCTCATGGTTATGTATTTCATTAAGGGGATACTAAATTCAAAATTTTCTTAAATGATTCAGTTAGAGCATGCATTTTTAAGCAAGTTTATATTTAATCCCATTATCTATTTTTGTTCTCTTGCTATCTTTATTTGAAAAGCAGGAATGTAAACCTTAGGAGCCATCCCATTTTTGGTTTAGAACGCTTGCTTATTGGTTGGCTGAATGTAGGCACACCAATAAGCAAGTGCTATCCAGGGTGCTGAACCTAAAATGAGCTGGCTTCTAAACTTTTTTAAATAAAGATAGCAAGATTAAGAAAATTTAATAAAATAGGAGTAAATTAGAAAGTTGCTTAAAATTGCATGCTCTATCTGAATCATTAAAAATTGGGTTTAGTGTATCCCTTTAAATGCACTCCAGCCTCTCTGGGAGGAGGGGAATCAATACAATTTTTAGGGTTAAAATTAAAGGAAAAACCTAGCAAAATAGAAAATGAAATTGCTTTGCAAATTTTTTATGCATAACTAATATTTTTTTATGGAGAATGCAGTTTTGAGTTTAATGTACCTTTAAAGACTGTGGTTAAATTTAATTGGATTATAAAGAATAACATAAGGCAAGTACTCTTGTAATATTATGTATCTCATTGCTTCCTTATGCAAATGCTGCTGTAATACTGTGTCTTATGTGTTTAATTGGTTCCCACTTTTGTAAAAATGCTCAATATCTTCATATTCCTTTTTGCTACATCCTGTCTCTATAACAAACTAGATTATTCAATTACTCCTTCTCCCTCTCCACCTGCACTGTTCGTTAGCCCATCTCTCAAACTCGCCTTACTTTGTACTCATGAACTTTACCAATTCCTTAACACTCTCTCCCCCCCCCCCCTGCAACTCATCTCAAAAACTGTCTCATTACTGCAAATCTGTATCGCATGTCACTCATATTAACTGCTGGTGAAATCTCCCCTAATCCTGGTCCCCCAACAACTTCCTAGCTGTGCACATCCATGTGTACCGTTACACGGACTCAGGAAACCTTACTCACATTCCTTTCGCATCGAACGCCACTACTCCTTTCACTTGTGCACTCTGGAACTATTGCTCTGTTTGCAACAAGCTCTCTTCTATACATGACCTCTATCTCCTGCTCCCTCAACCTTCTGGCCCTAACAGAAACCTGTCTCTCTCCCCTAGACACAGCATCCACTGCTGCTCTGTCACATGGGGGTCTCCATTTCAGCCACACTCCTAGGTCTGGTAATAGACAAGGAGGTGGTGTAGGTATTTTACTTTCCTCTCGTTGCACCTTTCAACAAATACATCCCATCTCTTCCCTCACATTTTTCCTAATTCAAACACACATGATTAGCTTATTCTCTCCCCTCTATACGTGTTGCAGTCATATAACGACCCCCTGGCTCCTCAACTCTATTTCTACATCATTTGGCTGTCTGGCTACCTTATTTCCTTTCCTCAGGCCCCCTTGCCCTCATTCTTGGCGACTTCAACATCCCTCTTGACAATCCCACTGCCTCCTCTGCAAAACAACTTCTGCAACTCACTTCCTCTTTCGGTTTGTCACAATGGACTGACTCTCCCATTCACAAAAAACAGAATTTATGTTTACCTGATAAATTACTTTCTCCAACGGTGTGTCCGGTCCACGGCGTCATCCTTACTTGTGGGATATTCTCTTCCCCAACAGGAAATGGCAAAAAGCCCAGCAAAGCTGGTCACATGATCCCTCCTAGGCTCCGCCTTCCCCAGTCATTCGACCGACGTAAAGGAGGAATATTTGCATAGGAGAAATCATATGATACCGTGGTGACTGTAGTTAAAGAAAATAAATTATCAGACCTGATTAAAAAACCAGGGCGGGCCGTGGACCGGACACACCGTTGGAGAAAGTAATTTATCAGGTAAACATAAATTCTGTTTTCTCCAACATAGGTGTGTCCGGTCCACGGCGTCATCCTTACTTGTGGGAACCAATACCAAAGCTTTAGGACACGGATGAAGGGAGGGAGCAAATCAGGTCACCTAGATGGAAGGCACCACGGCTTGCAAAACCTTTCTCCCAAAAATAGCCTCAGAAGAAGCAAAAGTATCAAATTTGTAAAATTTAGTAAAAGTGTGCAGTGAAGACCAAGTCGCTGCCTTACATATCTGATCAACAGAAGCCTCGTTCTTGAAGGCCCATGTGGAAGCCACGGCCCTAGTGGAATGAGCTGTGATTCTTTCAGGAGGCTGCCGTCCGGCAGTCTCGTAAGCCAATCTGATGATGCTTTTAAGCCAAAAAGAGAGAGAGGTAGAAGTTGCTTTTTGACCTCTCCTTTTACCAGAATAAAAAACAAACAAGGAAGATGTTTGTCTGAAATCCTTTGTAGCATCTAAATAGAATTTTAGAGCACGAACTACATCCAAATTGTGCAACAAACGTTCCTTCTTTGAAACTGGATTCGACTATCTCCTGGTTAATGTTTTTGTTAGAAACAACTTTCGGAAGAAAACCAGGTTTAGTGCGCAAAGCCACCTTATCTGCATGGAACACCAGATAAGGAGGAGAACACTGCAGAGCAGATAACTCTGAAACTCTTCTAGCAGAAGAAATTGCAACCAAAAACAAAACTTTCCAAGATAATAACTTAATATCTACGGAATGTAAGGGTTCAAACGGAACCCCCTGAAGAACTGAAAGAACTAAATTGAGACTCCAAGGAGGAGTCAAAGGTCTGTAAACAGGCTTGATTCTAACCAGAGCCTGAACAAAAGCTTGAACATCTGGCACAGCCGCCAGCTTTTTGTGAAGTAAAACAGATAAAGCAGAAATCTGTCCCTTCAAAGAACTTGCAGATAATCCTTTCTCCAAACCTTCTTGAAGAAAGGATAGAATCTTAGGAATTTTTATCTTATTCCATGGGAATCCTTTAGATTCACACCAACAGATATATTTTTTCCATATTTTATGGTAGATTTTTCTAGTTACAGGCTTTCTGGCCTGAACAAGAGTATCAATGACCGAATCTGAGAACCCTCGCTTTGATAAAATCAAGCGTTCAATCTCCAAGCAGTCAGTTGGAGTGAGACCAGATTCGGATGTTCGAACGGACCTTGAACAAGAAGGTCCCGTCTCAAAGGTAGCTTCCATGGTGGAGCCGATGACATATTCACCAGGTCTGCATACCAAGTCCTGCGTGGCCACGCAGGAGCTATCAAGATCACTGATGCCCTCTCCTGATTGATCCTGGCTACCAGCCTGGGGATGAGAGGAAACGGTGGGAATACATAAGCTAGGTTGAAGGTCCAAGGTGCTACTAGTGCATCTACTAGAGTCGCCTTGGGATCCCTGGATCTGGACCCGTAGCAAGGAACCTTGAAGTTCTGACGAGAGGCCATCAGATCCATGTCTGGAATGCCCCACAATTGAGTAATTTGGGCAAAGATTTCCGGATGGAGTTCCCACTCCCCCGGATGAAATGTCTGACGACTCAGAAAATCCGCTTCCCAATTTTCCACTCCTGGGATGTGGATTGCAGACAAGTGGCAGGAGTGAGTCTCCGCCCATTGAATGACTTTGGTCACTTCTTCCATCGCCAGGGAACTCCTTGTTCCCCCTTGATGGTTGATATACGCAACAGTCGTCATGTTGTCCGATTGAAACCGTATGAATTTGGCCTTTGCTAGCTGAGGCCAAGCCTTGAGAGCATTGAATATCGCTCTCAGTTCCAGAATATTGATCGGGAGAAGAGATTCTTCCCGAGACCAAAGACCCTGAGCTCTCAGGAGTCCCCAGACCGCGCCCCAGCCCACCAGACTGGCGTCGGTCGTGACAATGACCCACTCTGGTCTGCGGAAGCTCATCCCCTGTGACAGGTTGTCCAGGGTCAGCCACCAACGGAGTGAATCTCTGGTCCTCTGATCTACTTGTATCGTCGGAGACAAGTCTGTATAATCCCCATTCCACTGACTGAGCATCCACAGTTGTAATGGTCTCAGATGAATTCGCGCAAAAGGAACTATGTCCATTGCCGCGACCATCAAACCTATTACTTCCATGCACTGCGCTATGGAAGGAAGAGGAACAGAATGAAGTACTTGACAAGAGCTTAGAAGTTTTGATTTTCTGGCCTCTGTCAGAAAAATCCTCATTTCTAAGGAGTCTATTATTGTTCCCAAGAAGGGAACTCTTGTTGACGGAGATAGAGAACTTTTTTCTACGTTCACTTTCCACCCGTGAGATCTGAGAAAGGCCAGGACAATGTCCGTATGAGCCTTTGCTTGTGGAAGGGACGACGCTTGAATCAGAATGTCGTCCAAGTAAGGTACTACTGCAATGCCCCTTGGTCGTAGTACCGCTAGAAGGGACCCTAGTACCTTTGTGAAAATTCTTGGAGCAGTGGCTAATCCGAATGGAAGTGCCACAAACTGGTAATGCTTGTCCAGAAAGGCGAACCTTAGGAACCGATGATGTTCCTTGTGGATAGGAATATGTAGATACGCATCCTTTAAATCCACCGTGGTCATGAATTGACCTTCCTGGATGGAAGGAAGAATTGTCCGAATGGTTTCCATTTTGAACGATGGAACCTTGAGAAACTTGTTTAGGATCTTGAGATCTAAGATTGGTCTGAATGTTCCCTCTTTTTTGGGAACTATGAACAGATTGGAGTAGAATCCCATCCCTTGTTCTCCTAATGGAACAGGATGAATCACTCCCATTTTTAACAGGTCTTCTACACAATGTAAGAATGCCTGTCTTTTTATGTGGTCTGAAGACAATTGAGACCTGTGGAACCTTCCCCTTGGGGGAAGCCCCTTGAATTCCAGAAGATAACCTTGGGAGACTATTTCTAGCGCCCAAGGATCCAGAACATCTCTTGCCCAAGCCTGAGCGAAGAGAGAAAGTCTGCCCCCCACCAGATCCGGTCCCGGATCGGGGGCCAACATCTCATGCTGTCTTGGTAGCAGTGGCAGGTTTCTTGGCCTGCTTACCTTTGTTCCAGCCTTGCATTGGCCTCCAGGCTGGCTTGGCTTGAGAAGTATTACCCTCTTGCTTAGAGGATGTAGCACTTGGGGCTGGTCCGTTTCTGCGAAAGGGACGAAAATTTGGTTTATTTTTAGCCTTGAAAGACCTATCCTGAGGAAGGGCGTGGCCCTTACCCCCAGTGATATCAGAAATAATCTCTTTCAAGTCAGGGCCAAACAGCGTTTTCCCCTTGAAAGGAATGTTAAGCAATTTGTTCTTGGAAGACGCATCCGCTGACCAAGATTTTAGCCAAAGCGCTCTGCGCGCCACAATAGCAAACCCAGAATTTTTCGCCGCTAATCTAGTCAATTGCAAAGTGGCGTCTAAAGTAAAAGAGTTAGCCAATTTGAGAGCATGAATTCTGTCCATAATCTCCTCATAAGAAGAATCTTTATTGAGCGACTTTTCTAGTTCATCGAACCAGAAACACGCTGCTGTAGTGACAGGAACAATGCATGAAATTGGTTGTAGAAGGTAACCTTGCTGAACAAACATCCTTTTAAGCAAACCCTCTAATTTTTTATCCATAGGATCTTTGAAAGCACAACTATCTTCTATGGGTATAGTGGTGCGTTTGTTTAGAGTAGAAACCGCCCCCTCGACCTTGGGGACTGTCTGCCATAAGTCCTTTCTGGGGTCGACCATAGGAAACAATTTCTTAAATATAGGGGGAGGGACAAAAGGTATGCCGGGCCTTTCCCATTCTTTGTTTACAATGTCCGCCACCCGCTTGGGTATAGGAAAAGCTTCGGGGGGCCCCGGGACCTCTAGGAACTTGTCCATCTTACATAATTTCTCTGGAATGACCAAATTCTCACAATCATCCAGAGTAGATAACACCTCCTTAAGCAGAGCGCGGAGATGTTCCAATTTAAATTTGAATGTAATCACATCAGGTTCAGCTTGTTGAGAAATTTTCCCTGAATCTGAAATTTCTCCCTCAGACAAAACCTCCCTGGCCCCCTCAGACTGGTGTAGGGGCACTTCAGAACCAATATCATCAGCGTCCTCATGCTCTTCAGTATTTTCTAAAACAGAGCAGTCGCGCTTTCGCTGATAAGTGGGCATTTTGGCTAAAATGTTTTTGATAGAATTATCCATTACAGCCGTTAATTGTTGCATAGTAAGGAGTATTGGCGCACTAGATGTACTAGGGGCCTCCTGTGTGGGCAAGACTGGCGTAGACGAAGGAGGGGATGATGCAGTACCATGCTTACTCCCCTCACTTGAGGAATCATCTTGGGCATAATTTTCTCTAAATTTTGTGTCACATAAATCACATCTATTTAAATGAGAAGGAACTTTGGCTTCCCCACATACAGAACACAGTCTGATAGTTCAGACATGTTAAACAGGCATAAACTTGATAACAAAGTACAAAAAACGTTTTAAAATAAAACCGTTACTGTCACTTTAAATTTTAAACTGAACACACTTTATTACTGCAAATGTGAAAAAGTATGAAGGAATTGTTCAAATTTCACCAAAATTTCACCACAGTGTCTTAAAGCCTTAAAAGTATTGCACACCAAATTTGAAAGCTTTAACTCTTAAAATAACGGAACCGGATCCGTTTTTATATTTAACCCCTATACAGTCCCTGGTATCTACTTTGCTGAGACCCAACCAAGCCCAAAGGGGAATACGATACCAAATGACGCCTTCAGTAAGCTTTTTCTATGTATCTGAGCTCCTCACACATGCATCTGCATGTCTTGCTTCCCAAAAACAACTGCGCAATAGAGGCGCGAAAATGAGGCTCTGCCTATGATTAGAGAAAGCCCCCAGTGAAAAAGGTGTCCAATACAGTGCCTGCCGGTTATTTTACATAATTCCCAAGAATAAAATAACTCCTCAAAGCTATGAAGTATTAAAAATGCTTATATATCAATCGTTTTAGCCCAGAAAATGTCTACCAGTCTTAAAAGCCCTTGTGAAGCCCTTTATTCTTATTTAATAAAAATGGCTTACCGGATCCCATAGGGAAAATGACAGCTTCCAGCATTACCAAGTCTTGTTAGAAATGTGTCATACCTCAAGCAGCAAAAGTCTGCTCACTGTTTCCCCCAACTGAAGTTAATTCCTCTCAACAGTCCTGTGTGGAAACAGCCATCGATTTTAGTAACGGTTGCTAAAATCATTTTCCTCTTACAAACAGAAATCTGCATCTCTTTTCTGTTTCAGAGTAAATAGTACATACCAGCACTATTTTAAAATAACAAACTCTTGATTGAAGAATAAAAACTACATTTAAACACCAAAAAACTCTAAGCCATCTCCGTGGAGATGTTGCCTGTACAACGGCAAAGAGAATGACTAGGGAAGGCGGAGCCTAGGAGGGATCATGTGACCAGCTTTGCTGGGCTCTTTGCCATTTCCTGTTGGGGAAGAGAATATCCCACAAGTAAGGATGACGCCGTGGACCGGACACACCTATGTTGGAGAAAACGGTCACTCCCTTGACCTGATCTTTAGCTATTGATGCACCATTTCAAACTTCAAACTGCCCTTTTCCTCTTTCCGACCATCATCTCCTTACTTGCAACATATCATCCCTCCCTACAACTCTCCCTCCTACTCACACCAAACTTCACAGAAGCATTATGTAATTTGATTAGCAACAGCTTGCTAATTCCCTCAAACCTCTCCATCTCCTCATTTTTCTGCCTTGACCAATCTGCTACTATAATTCCACCCTTACCAATCTGGCCCCTCTTACCATAGCTCGGAAATCACACACTCATCCTCAGCCCTGGCATACTCCTCTGACATGGTAACTACAAAGATGTTCCTGTACTGCTGAGCGGCACTGGAGAAAATTCTTCATTACAAATTCATCTTGAACTCCTACTATTCTGCCCTTAAAGTGAAAGTAAATCCTTTAAGCCGATTTCCTTTCTGATGGAGTCGATTTTGTTATTGAAGTGGCTGACAAAGTCTTGAGCTGACAGAGGTTGTATTAGAATGTGGGGGTGGGCGGCGAAGAGTATTGAAAGTGGAGAACAGACGTTTTGGGTTTAAAAAAAGAAAGTAGAGAAAATGTTGCTTATAGAGATTAAAGTGAAAGTAAATCCTAGCGTTTTACAAACGCTAGGATTGACTGTTGAAACAAATAAAGGGGACTTTCATTCATGAAGTATAAGATACTTCATGTAGAAAGCTCCTTTATTTGTTTCAATGGATCACCGTTCTTAGCTGCTACAGCAGCCCACGGCTAAAAAAAATTTTTGCTAAGAGGTGATGTTTTCGCCTCTTAGCCAATAGCCGTGCGGTAAATCCGACTTGGCGTCCATGGGAGCCGGATTCACCGCATGGCTATTGGCTAAGAGGTGAAAACGCTTCCACCTTAAAAGCCATCTCTAAAATTAGACATTTCCTTACACAAGACAACTAAGATTTGAATCCACTCTCTTATCCTTTCCCACCTCGATTACTGCAACTCTGTCCTCTCTGGTCTCCCCAGCTGCCGCCTAGCTCCTTTACAATCCATAATGAATGCCTCTGCCAGGCTCATCTTCCTTACACGTCGCTCTTCATCTCCTGCACCTCTCTGCCAATCCCTTCACTGGCTTCCTCTTGCCTCCAGGATTAAATACAAAGCCCTCAACTGCACTGCTCCCCCCTATATCTCAGACCTTGTCTCCAGATACTCTCCATCCTGTCCCCTTCGCTTAGCTCATGACCTACTCTCCTCCTCTCGTTACCTCCTCACACTCCCGTTAACAGGACTTCTCCAGACTGGTTTCCATCTTGAGGAACACTCTGCCTTGCTCCACAAGACTCTCCCCTAGCTTTGAAAGCTTCAAGCACTCCCCAAAGACTCTACTGTTCAGGGATGCATACAACCTACACTAACCTTTCTGTATACCAGTGTTCCTCTCCTCCATTGCTATCCCATTGAACCCCCTTAGCATCTAAGCCTAAGAGTCCAGCAGTTTGTAGATCACCTTCTTAAGAGCTGACTACAACAGTGTGACTCTTGGCAGGGCCCTCTACATGCTTGATCCCTATAAAATAAGAACAACAACAAATTATGCTTACCAGAAAATGTAATTTCCTTCTGTATAAGGAGAGTCCACGGCTTCATTCCTTACTGTTGGGAAATACTGAACCTGGCCACCAGGAGGAAGCAAAGACACCCCAGCCAAAGGCTTAAATACCTCTCCCACTTCCCCTATCCCCCAGTTCCCTCTCCCACTTCCCCTATCCCCAGGCCCCAGTCATTCTGCAGAGGGAACAAGGAACAGTAGGATTAATATCAGGGTATAAAATGTGCAAGAAAAAAAAAAACACACATTTAGAGGGACGCTTATTGGAGAAACACGGGCGGGAGCAGTGGACTCTCCTTATACAGAAGGAAATGAAATTATCTGGTAAGCATAATTTATGTTTTCCTTCTTAAGATAAGGAGAGTCCACAGTTTAATTCCTTACTGTTGAGAAACTTATACCCAAGCTCTAGAGGACACTGAATGATAACGCAAGGGACAAAAATAGAGGCGGACCCTAATCTGAAGGCACCACAGCCTGCAAAACCTCTCTCCCGAAGGCTGCTTCAGCTGAAGCAAAAACATCAAACTTGTAGAATTTGGAAAAAGTGTGTAAGGAGGACCAGGTAACCGCCTTACAAATCAGATCCATAGAGGCCTCGTTCTTAAAGACCCAAGAGGAAGCCACTGCTCTAGTAGAATGAGCCGTAATTCTCTGAGGGGGGTCTTTGTCCGGCTGTTTCATAAGTTAAGCGGATAAGACTCCTCAACCAAAAAGATAAGGAAGTCGAAGAGACCTGACCCTTACGCTTCCCAGAATATGCCACAAACAAGGAAGAGGTTTGTCTATAATCCTTAGTAGCCTGAAGATAAAACTTATTACTATTAGGAATAGAGGGATTACTATTAGGAATAGAGGGAGTGCCCTCAAGCATATCAGGATCCTCCATAGCTTGGGCTAACAGTAGGATATAAATAAATTAAACTTTATTTCTCACAAAAACGGCACCTATATACCCCCAATGACTGGGGCACTCACCACCTCCTAGACCCAGGCAACCAGAGAAGAAACAACCTCTCCGACAGCTAGTTCGGTCAGGAAAGAGAAAACAAAAGTGTGACCACACCCGTTCACGAGGTGCGCAAGACAGGACTGCCCCTATGAGAAAAAGCGTGCCAAGCTACAAGCTGCGCAGCTTTCAAAGTGAAAGTAAAACACCTGTATGTTCCGTTACCGCATGACAACAAAAAGTCTATGAGCCCAAAATAAATCTCACATATAAAGCAGCATAAATCAAAGAAACACATTTGATTAATCCCAACTGTTCAAGAACCTCCCTTTAGGAGATATCAACCCACAATCCTATAAAGATAAAAGGAGTCACACTTCAACATAAGTAAAAATTTAAACCATCTTACCAGAATCCGTGCTGTGGAACAGAAACGCAGCCTCTCAACTGTGACAGTCTTGTAGCAATGCTCCTGACATGGACTTGAGTGAAGAAAGCAGACAGTGAAACTCGTCAACACTGGTTGCTTAAAGAGCTGTTAGCAGGCAGTCTGGATGGGTTCGAAGAAAGACTCTCCCTGCATCTCCAGACTAATTTTCGTCAATGCTCTCACTGAGCGGCTGACAAGACTACTTAAATCTCCAGTTCCATAACTAAAAGGCATATATCCCTCCTGAGGAACAACGCCGAAATCTTCTGACACTTCTCTGCTATCCTCTGTGATGGAAGGCAAAGAATGACTGGGGGATAGGGGAAGTGGGAGAGGTATTTAAGCCTTTGGCTGGGACGTCTGACTACTCCTGGTGGCCAGGTTCAGTATTTCCCAACAGTAAGGAATTAAGCCGTGGACTCTCCTTATATTAAGTAGGAAAAGAATAAGAATACATTTGTGTATCTTCACCTTACCAGATAGAATAGTAATTTTTAATCTATTCAAAGGAAGAGAGTCATCAGGGTATTAAATATTGCACTTGGTAATGGGGGGGGGGGATGAAAAGCACTCCCTTAGAATACAAGTCACCCAAGCAAGTTTGTGAATATCAAAATGATAGTCCACAACCCTAAACAAGAGATTCAATGGCGTGCGTTTCAGAATGTGTGGGTCTCATTAGAAGATGTGCAGCTATATTCCTAGTGTTGCTACAAATAGTGGAGGATTGTTTGGATAGGATTGTTTGGATAGGTTTGCATTTGCTGCCACTTAAAGTTAGGTTTCATGGGTTATAAAAACTCATTTTTATGCACTTTTTAGAACTCAACTTTTTTGTGTCCTACATTTTAAAAAAAGTGAAGGATATTATTCTTTATAATTGCAGTAATGTAATAATATATTCATAAATCTAATTTATCCAACATTGAATGAGTTAATAAAAACTTTAGCCCGCTTCCTAACCTCAACTACAGGCGTGGAGCACTTATATCAATAATAGACTTGCAAATAGCTTGTGTTTATATTACCTGATGATAGATTTTTGTGGTCGCTTCCAATATTAGTTGTTTACGGTTATGCTAATAAAAGGTTAAAAGTTCATAAACTAGAAGAACAAAACCTAAGTGCACAAATGCAACCTGTAGATCATGTTTTGGAGATTACTGTGCACTTTTTAGGCTCAATTCAATATCCACATGGAAAAAACTATCAAAATTTCTTCAAGGGTTGAAGGTTGAATAGGAGTAAATTTAAAAGTTGCTTAAAGGGACACTGTACCCACATTTTTTCTTTTGTAATTCAGAAAGATCATGCAATTTTAAGCAACTTTCTAATTTACTCCTATTATCAATTTGTCTTCATTCTCTTGCTATCATTATTTGAAAAAGAAGGCATCTAAGCTTTTTTTTGGTTTCAGGACACTGGACAGCACTTTTTTATTGGTGGATGAATTTATCCACCAATCAGCAAGGACAACCCAGGTTGTTCGCCAAAAATGGGCCGGCATCTAAACTTACATTCTTGCATTTCAAATAAAGATACCAAGAGAATGAAGAAAATTTGATAATAGGAGTAAATTAGAAAGTTGCTTAAAATGTCATGCTCTATCTTAATCACAAAATAATTTTTTTGGGTACAGTGTCCCTTTAAAATTGTATGCTCTATCTGAATCATAAAAGAAAAAACATTTGGTTTAGTTTCCCTTTAAGTAAAAGTATTTGTAGTATATGATCTACCCCATATTTTGGGAAATTTGAAGAAAACAAAAACACAATTGATAGTGGGGTTGGATGTATATCAGTTACACTGATATGTTCCGCAATGATCGAGTTTACCATCAGTTTAATGGGGATGATATATCCTGTGAACAAACATATCAGTATATCCTATATTTATAGTCTGGATAAAGACAAAATGAGCATAGCTCTCTCTTGGCTTGTTGTGCTACTGTCTATGTGCTATTCACATAAGATATGCCCATCAGGCAGCTATAGTTTAGGTTTGAACAAAGCCAAAAGGCACTTGTTGCAATGAGTTCTTTGTTTTTTTTGGTTTGTTTGGGGGGGGTTTTAAAAATGAAAAATTCTGCAGGTCATTTTGATATTAAATTCAGTTTTAAATTTGGCAGCTACAACAAAGCACCAGTTTAATTACAACGTGTTGCTTAAGTGGAGAATAAGGCAATTTTTAAATGATATATTAATGCAGTTTACAGTAAAAGTATGCAAAGACGACCAAGTTGCTTTGCAAATTTGATCAACTGAAGCTTCATTCTTAAAAGCCCAAGAAGTTGCAACTGATCTAGTAGAATGAGCTGTAATTCTCTGAGGCGGAGACTGCCCTGCCTCCAAATAAGCTTTGTGAATCAAACGTTTCAAACAAGATGCTAAAGAAATAAATAGAGCATTTCTGACCTTTCCTGGGACCAGAAAAAATAACAAATAGACAAGTCTTTCTGAAAGCTTTAGTAGCCTCTACATAATATTTTAAAGCTCTTATCACATCCAAAGAATGTAAAGATCTTTCAAGAGTATTCTTAGGATTAGGACCCAAGGAAGGAACAATAATTTCCCTATTAATGATAGAATTCACAACTTTAGGTAAAAATGTAAATGAAGTCCGCAAAACGGCCTTATCCTGATGGAAAAAAAAAAAAAATCAGATAAGGTGACTCACAAGAGAGCAGACAATTTGGAAATTCTTCTAGCAGAAGAGATAGCCAAAAGAAATAACACTTTCTTAGAAAGTAGTTTAATATCCAAAGAATGCATAGGCTCAAAAGGAGGAGCCTGCAAAATCTTCAAAACCAAATTGAGACTCCAAGGAGGAGAAAGAGATTTAATAAAAGGTTTGATATGAATCAAAGCCTGAACAAAACAGTGATTGTCAGGAAGTTAAGCAATATTTCTATGAAATAACACAGAAAGAGCAGAAATTTGTCCTTTCAACGTATTTGCAGACAAACCCTTATCCAAACCATCCTGAAGAAACTAAAATCCTAGGAATTCTGAAAGAATGCCAGGAATAATTATGAGTGAAACACCATGAAATATAGGTTTTCCAAACCCGATGATACATTTTCCGTGAAACAGACTTACGAGCCTGTATCATAGTGCTAATCACTGAGTGAGAGAAACCTCTTTGACTAAGCATTCAATTTCCATGCCTTCAAATTTAGAGATTTGAGATCCTGATAGAAAAAACGGTCCTTGAGATAGGTCTAGCCTTAAAGGAAGTGGCCAAGGCTGGCAGCTGGACATCCGGACAAGATCCGCATACCAAAACCTGTGAGGCCATGCTGGTGCTATCAGAAACACATGTGATTGTTCCATTATGATCTTAGAGATCATCCTTGGAAGAAGAACCAGAGGCGGAAAAATATAAGCAGGTTGGTAGAACCAAGGAACTGCTAAGGCATCCACCATCTCCGCCTGAGGATTCCTGGACCTGGAAAGGTATCTGGGAAGCTTCCTGTTTAGACGAGAGGCCATCAGATCTATTTCTGGAAGACTCCACATCTGTACAAGATGAAAAAACACATCTGGATGGAGAGACCACTCCCCCGGATATAAAGTGACGGCTGAGATAATCCGCTTCCCAATTGTCTACACCTGGAATATGAATCGCGGAAATTAGACAAGAGTTGGATTCCGCACAAGAAAGTATCCGAGATACTTCTTTCATTGCTGTAGGACTGTGAGTCCCTCCTTGATGATTGACATATGCCACTGTTGTGATATTGCCTGTTGGAAAACAAATGTAAAGTTCTCTTCAAT
This sequence comes from Bombina bombina, assembly GCF_027579735.1. Taxonomy (NCBI): domain Eukaryota; kingdom Metazoa; phylum Chordata; class Amphibia; order Anura; family Bombinatoridae; genus Bombina; species Bombina bombina. The sequence continues at coordinate 173,098,159 of NC_069506.1, read as the reverse complement.
AGATGCCACGCCTGAAGAGCTCTGAAAATAGCACAGAGTTCTAAAATATTGATTGGAAACCTCAAGGCAAGGTTACCTAACTCCTTGTGCTGTCAGAGCCCCTCAGACAGCTCCCCAACCTGTAAGACTTGCATCTGTTGTGATCACAGTCCAGGAAGGACGAACAAATGAGGCCCCTTGAACAATAAGGTGATGGTCTAACCACCAAGTCAGAGAGAGTTAAGTGTTGCGTTTTAAGTATATCAGTTGTGATACGAGTATAATCAATGCACCATTGGGGCAACATGCAAAGCTGTAGAGGTCTCATATGAAAACGAGCAAAGGGGATCATGTCCGATGCTGCAGTCATGAGAACTAAAACTTTCATGCACATAGCCACTGAAGGAAATAAGAGAGACTGAAGGTTTACACAGGCTAAAACCAACTTAATTAGTCTCTTGTCTGTCAGAGAAAGAGTCATGAACACTGAATCTATCTTGAAACCTAAAAAGGTGACCCTTGTCTGTGGAATCAAAAAAACTTTTGTAAATTGATCCTCCAACCATGACTTTGAAGAAACCACACTTGTGTGAGATTCGACTAAATGAAAAGATTGAGCTAGTACCAAGATATCGTCCAAATAAAGGAAACACTGCAATACCCTGCTCTATGATTACAGATAGAAGGGTACCGAGAACCTTTGAGAAGATCCTCGGAGCTGTCACTAGGTCAAACTGAAGAGCGACAAATTGGTAATGCTTGTCTAGAAAAGAGAATCACAGAAAACAATAGTGGTCTGGATTATTATTCTTTATTTATAAAGCGCCAACAGATTCTGCAGTGCTGCCCATGGGTACAAGGATAAAAGTACAATGGAGAAACAATACAATAAGGGACAAAATTTTAGAGACAAATACAGGGGGAATTGAGGGCCCTATTCCCGTGGGAACTGGATGAATCGGAATATGAAGATAAGCGTCCTGTAAGTCTATTGTGGACAAAAAATGACCATGTTGAACAAAAGGCAGAATAGTCCTTATAGTCACCATTTTGAAAAGTTGGGACTCTTACAAAAGTATTTAGAAATTTCAGATCCAAAATTGGTCTGAACCAACCTTCTTTCTTTGTGACAAATAGATTTGAATAAAAACCCAAAACTCGTTTCTGTAGAGGAACTGAAACAATCACCCTTGAAAGCTTCAGGTCTGAAACGCATTTCCGAAATGCCTGAGCCTTCACAGGGTCAGGAGAAAGAAAAAATCTTATTCTGAAACCTATTCGATACCCCTGAGAAACAATATTCTGAATCCACTAGTTTTGAAAAGACTGTCCAAATGTGTTTAAATAATTTCAATCTGCCCCCCACCAGTTGAACTGGTTTGAGGGCCGCATCTTCATGCAGTCTTAGGGGCTGGATTAGGTTTTTTGAAAGGCTTGGATTTATTCCAATTCGGAGATAGTCTCCAATTAGAGCCAGAGGCCTTAGGGGAAGGAGAGTTTTTTTGTTCTCTATTCTGACGAGAGGGAGCTTTAAATTTACCATTAGATTTATCATCGTGGGGCAGAAAAATATAATTTATGTAAGAACTTATCTGATAAATTAATTTATTTCATATTGGCAAGAGTCCATGAGCTAGTGACGTATGGGATATAGATTCCTACCAGGAGGGGCAAAGTTTCCCAAACCTCAAAATGCCTATAAATACACCCCCCACCCCACCCACAATTCAGTTTAACAAATAGCCAAGAAGTGGGGTGATAAGAAAGGAGCGAAAGCATCAACAAGGAATTGGAATAATTGTGCTTTATACAAAAAAATCATAACCACCACAAAAAAGGGTGGGCTCATGGACTCTTGCCAATTACATGAAAGAAAACATAATTTATGTAAGAACTTACCTGATAAATATATTTCTTTCATATTGGCAAGAGTCCAATGGGCCCACCCTTTTTTGTGGCGGTTATGATTTTTTTTTTTTTGTATAAAGCACAATTTATCCCTCCTTCTCTAGTGAACTCCACGCAAGAGTCACTAGAGAAGGAGGGATAAAAATAAAGACAGCCAATTCCGCTGAAAAAAGAATCCACAACCCAAATCAAAAAGTTTTAATCTTATAATGAAAAAAACTGAAATTATAAGCAGAAGAATCAAACTGAAACAGCTGCCTGAAGAACTTTACTACCAAAAACTGCTTCTGAAGAGGAGAAAACATCAAAATGGTAGAATTTAGTAAAAGTATGCAAAAAATACCAAGTTGCTGCTTTGCAAATCTGATCAACAGAAGCTTCATTCTTAAAAGCCCAGGAAGTAGAAACTGACCTAGTAGAATGATCCGTAATTCTCTGAGGCGGGATTTACCCGAATCCAAATAAGCATGATGAATCAAAAGCTTTAACCAAGATGCCAAAGAAATGGCAGAAGCCTTCTAACCTTTCCTAGAACCAGAAAAGATAAATAGACTAGAAGTCTTTCTGAAATCTTTAGTAGCCTCAACATATTTCAAAGCTCTTACCACGTCCAAAGAATGTAAAGATCTTTCCAAAGAATTCTTAGGATTAGGACACAACGAAGGGACAACAATTTCTCTACTAATGTTATTGGAGTTCACAACTTTAGGTAAAAATTTAAATGATGTCTGCAAAAATGCCTTATGCTGACGAAAAATCAGAAAAGACTCACAAACAGCAGATAATTCAGAAACTCTTCTAGCAGAAGAGATGGCCAAAAGAAACAATACTTTCCAAGAAAGTAATTTAATTTCCAGAGAATGCATAGGCTCAAACGGAGGAGCCTGTAAAGCCCTCAAAACCAAATTAAGACTCCAAGGAGGAGAAATTGGCTTAATGACAGGCTTGATACGAACCAAAGCATGTACAAAACAATGAATGTCAGGAAGATTAGCAATTATTCTGTGAAACAGAACAGAAAGAGCAGAGATTTGTCCTTACAAGGAACTTGCAGACAAACCCTTATTCAAACCATCCTGAAGAAACTGTAAAATTCTAGGAATTCTAAAAGAATGCCAAGAGAATTTATGAGAAGAACACCAAGAAATGTAAGTCTTCCAAACTAGGTAATAAATCTTTCTAGACACAGATTTGCGAGCCTGCAACATAGTATTAATCACTGAGTCAGAGAAACCTCTATGACTAAGCACTAAACATTCAATCTCCATTCCTTCAAATGTAATGATTTGAGATCCTGATGGAAAAATGGACCTTGAGATAGGTCTGGCCTTAACGGAAGTGGCCAAGGTTGGCAACTGGACATCCGAACAAGATCCGCATACCAAAACCTGTGTGGCCATGCTGGAGCCACCACCAGTACAAATGAACGCTCCATTAGGATTTTGGAAATTACTCTTGGAAGAAGAACTAGAGGCGGAAAGATATAAGCAGGTTGATAATTCCAAGGAAGTGACAACGCATCCACTGCTTCCACCTGAGGATCCCTGGACCTGGACAGATACCTGGGAAGTTTCCTGTTTAGATGAGAAGCCATCAGATCTATTTCTGGAAGACCCAACATCTGAACAATCTGAAGAAACACATCTGGGTGAAGAGACCATTCTCCCGGATGTAAAGTCTGGCGAATGAGATAATCCGCTTCCCAATTGTCTATACCTGGGATATGGACCGCAGAAATTAGACAGGAGCTGGATTCCGCCCATGCAAGTATCAGAGATACTTCTTTCATAGCTTGAGGACTGTGAGCCCCACCTTGATGATTGACATATGCCACGGTTGTGACATTGTCTGTCTGAAAACAAATAAAACGGTTCTCTCTTCAGAAGAGGCCAGAACTGAAGAGCTCTGACAATCGCACGGAGTTCCAAAAACATAATTTATGTAAGAACTTACCTGATAAATTCATTTCTTTCATATTAGCAAGAGTCCATAAGCTAGTGACGTATGGGATATACATTCCTACCAGGAGGGGCAAAGTTTCCCAAACCTCAAAATGCCTATAAATACACCCCTCACCACACCCACAATTCAGTTTAACGAATAGCCAAGAAGTGGGGTGATAAAAAAGTGCGAAAGCATATAAAATAAGGAATTGGAATAATTGTGCTTTATACAAAATCATAACCACCACAAAAAAAGGGCGGGCCTCATGGACTCTTGCTAATATGAAAGAAATGAATTTATCAGGTAAGTTCTTACATAAATTATGTTTTCTTTCATGTAATTAGCAAGAGTCCATGAGCTAGTGACGTATGGGATAATGACTACCCAAGATGTGGATCTTTCCACACAAGAGTCACTAGAGAGGGAGGGACAAAATAAAGACAGCCAATTCCTGCTGAAAATAATCCACACCCAAAATAAAGTTTAATGAAAAACATAAGCAGAAGATTCAAACTAAAACCGCTGCCTGAAGTACTTTTCTACCAAAAACTGCTTCAGAAGAAGAAAATACATCAAAATGGTAGAATTTAGTAAAAGTATGCAAAGAGGACCAAGTTGCTGCTTTGCAAATCTGATCAACCGAAGCTTCATTCCTAAACGCCCAGGAAGTAGAAACTGACCTAGTAGAATGAGCTGTAATTTTCTGAGGCGGAGTTTTACCCGACTCAACATAGGCAAGATGAATTAAAGATTTCAACCAAGATGCCAAAGAAATGGCAGAAGCTTTCTGGCCTTTTCTAGAACCGGAAAAGATAACAAATAGACTAGAAGTCTTTCGGAAAGATTTAGTAGCTTCAACATAATATTTCAAAGCTCTAACAACATCCAAAGAATGCAACGATTTCTCCTTAGAATTCTTAGGATTAGGACATAATGAAGGAACCACAATTTCTCTACTAATGTTGTTGGAATTCACAACTTTAGGTAAAAATTCAAAAGAAGTTCGCAACACCGCCTTATCCTGATGAAAAATCAGAAAAGGAGACTCACAAGAAAGAGCAGATAATTCAGAAACTCTTCTGGCAGAAGAGATGGCCAAAAGGAACAAAACTTTCCAAGAAAGTAATTTAATGTCCAATGAATGCATAGGTTCAAATGGAGGAGCTTGAAGAGCCCCCAGAACCAAATTCAAACTCCAAGGAGGAGAAATTGACTTAATGACAGGCTTTATACGAACCAAAGCTTGTACAAAACAATGAATATCAGGAAGAATAGCAATCTTTCTGTGAAAAAGAACAGAAAGAGCAGAGATTTGTCCTTTCAAGGAACTTGCAGACAAACCCTTATCTAAACCATCCTGAAGAAACTGTAATATTCTCGGTATTCTAAAAGAATGCCAAGAAAAATGATGAGAAAGACACCAAGAAATATAAGTCTTCCAGACTCTATAATATATCTCTCTAGATACAGATTTACGAGCCTGTAACATAGTATTAATCACAGTCAGAGAAACCTCTGTGACCAAGAATCAAGCGTTCAATCTCCATACCTTTAAATTTAAGGATTTCAGATCCTGATGGAAAAAAGGACCTTGAGACAGAAGGTCTGGTCTTAACGGAAGAGTCCACGGTTGGCAATAGGCCATCCGGACAAGATCCGCATACCAAAACCTGTGAGACCATGCCGGAGCTACCAGCAGAACAAACGAGCATTCCTTCAGAATCTTGGAGATTACTCTTGGAAGAAGAACTAGTGGCGGAAAGATATAGGCAGGATGATACTTCCAAGGAAGTGATAATGCATTCACTGCCTCCGCCTGAGGATCCCGGAATCTGGACAGATACCTGGGAAGTTTCTTGTTTAGATGAGACGCCATCAGATCTATTTCTGGAAGTTCCCACATTTGAACAATCTGAAGAAATACCTCTGGGTGAAGAGACCATTCGCCCGGATGGAACGTTTGGCGACTGAGATAATCCGCTTCCCAATTGTCTATACCTGGGATATGAACCGCAGAGATTAGACAGGAGCTGGATTCCGCCCAAACCAAAATTCGAGATACTTCTTTCATAGCCAGAGGACTGTGAGTCCCTCCTTGATGATTGATGTATGCCACAGTTGTGACATTGTCTGTCTGAAAACAAATGAACGATTCTCTCTTCAGAAGAGGCCAAAACTGAAGAGCTCTGAAAATTGCACGGAGTTCTAAAATATTGATCGGTAATCTCACCTCCTGAGATTCCCAAACTCCTTGTGCCGTCAGAGATCCCCACACAGCTCCCCAACCTGTGAGACTTGCATCTGTTGAAATTACAGTCCAGGTCGGAAGCACAAAAGAAGCCCCCTGAATTAAACGATGGTGATCTGTCCACCACGTTAGAGAGTGTCGAACAATCGGTTTTAAAGATATTAATTGAGATATCTTTGTGTAATCCTTGCACCATTGATTCAGCATACAGAGCTGAAGAGGTCGCATGTGAAAACGAGCAAAGGGGATCGCGTCCGATGCAGCAGTCATAAGACCTAGAATTTCCATGCATAAGGCTACCGAAGGGAATGATTGTGACTGAAGGTTTCGACAAGCTGTAATTAATTTTAGACGTCTCTTGTCTGTTAAAGACAGAGTCATGGACACTGAATCCATCTGGAAACCCAGAAAGGTTACCCTTGTCTGAGGAATCAATGAACTTTTTGGTAAATTGATCCTCCAACCATGAACTTGAAGAAACAACACAAGTCGATTCGTATGAGATTCTGCTAAATGTAAAGACTGAGCAAGTACCAAGATATCGTCCAAATAAGGAAATACCACAATACCCTGTTCTCTGATTACAGACAGAAGGGCACCGAGAACCTTTGTAAAAATTCTTGGAGCTGTAGCTAGGCCAAACGGCAGAGCCACAAACTGGTAATGCTTGTCCAGAAAAGAGAATCTCAGGAACTGATAATGATCTGGATGAATCGGAATATGCAGATATGCATCCTGTAAATCTATTGTGGACATATAATTCCCTTGCTGAACAAAAGGCAAGATAGTCCTTACAGTTACCATCTTGAACGTTGGTATTCTTACATAACGATTCAATATTTTTAGATCCAGAACTGGTCTGAAGGAATTCTCCTTCTTTGGTACAATGAAGAGATTTGAATAAAACCCCATCCCCTGTTCCGGAACTGGAACTGGCATAATTACTCCAGTCAACTCTAGATCTGAAACACAATTCAGAAATGCTTGAGCTTTTACTGGGACACGGGAAAGAAAAAATCTCTTTGCAGGAGGTCTCATCTTGAAACCAATTCTGTACCCTTCTGAAACAATGTTCTGAATCCAAAGATTGTGAACAGAATTGATCCAAATTTCCTTGAAAAAACGTAACCTGCCCCCTACCAGCTGAGCTGGAATGAGGGCCGCACCTTCATGTGGACTTAGAAGCAGGCTTTGCCTTTCTAGCTGGCTTGGATTTATTCCAGACTGGAGATGGTTTCCAAACTGAAACTGCTCCTGAGGATGAAGGATCAGGCTTTTGTTCTTTGTTGAAACGAAAGGAACGAAAACGATTATTAGCCCTGTTTTTACCTTTAGATTTTTTATCCTGTGGTAAAAAAGTTCCTTTCCCACCAGTAACAGTTGAAATAATAGAATCCAACTGAGAACCAAATAATGTGTTACCCTGGAAAGAAATAGAAAGTAGAGTTGATTTAGAAGCCATATCAGCATTCCAAGTTTTAAGCCATAAAGCTCTTCTAGCTAAAATAGCTAGAGACATAAACCTGACATCAACTCTGATAATATCAAAAATGGCATCACAGATAAAATTATTAGCATGCTGAAGAATAATAATAATGTCATGAGAATCATGATGTGTTACTTGTTGCGCTAAAGTTTCCAACCAAAAAGTTGAAGCTGCAGCAACATCAGCCAAAGATATAGCAGGTCTAAGAAGATTACCTGAACACAGATAAGCTTTTCTTAGAAAGGATTCAATTTTCCTATCTAAAGGATCCTTAAACGAAGTACCATCTGACGTAGGAATAGTAGTACGTTTAGCAAGGGTAGAAATAGCCCCATCAACTTTAGGGATTTTGTCCCAAAATTCTAATCTGTCAGACGGCACAGGATATAATTGCTTAAAACGTTTAGAAGGAGTAAATGAATTACCCAATTTATCCCATTCTTTGGAAATTACTGCAGAAATAGCATTAGGAACAGGAAAAACTTCTGGAATAACCACAGGAGCTTTAAATACCTTATCCAAACGTTTAGAATTAGTATCAAGAGGACCAGAATCCTCTATTTCTAAAGCAATTAGTACTTCTTTAAGTAAAGAACGAATAAATTCCATTTTAAATAAATATGAAGATTTATCAGCATCAACCTCTGAGACAGAATCCTCTGAACCAGAAGAGTCATCAGAATCAGAATGATGATGTTCATTTAAAAATTCATCTGTAGGGAGAGAAGTTTTAAAAGATTTTTTATGTTTACTAGAAGGAGAAATAACAGACATAGCCTTCTTTATGGATTCAGAAACAAAATCTCTTATGTTATCAGGAACATTCTGCACCTTAGATGTTGAGGGAACTGCAACAGGCAATGGTACATTACTAAAGGAAATATTATCTGCTTTAACAAGTTTGTCATGACAATCAATACAAACAACAGCCGGAGGAATAGCTACCAAAAGTTTACAGCAGATACACTTAGCTTTGGTAGATCCAGCACTAGACAGCGATTTTCCTGTAGTATCTTCTGACTCAGATGCAACGTGAGACATCTTGCAATATGTAAGAGAAAAAACAACATATAAAGCAAAATTGATCAAATTCCTTAAATGACAGTTTCAGGAATGGGAAAGAATGCCAAAGAACAAGCTTCTACCAACCAGAAGCAATAAAAAATGAGACTTAAATAATGTGGAGATAAAAGAGACGCCCATATTTTTTAGCGCCAAATCAGACGCCCACATTATTTGGCGCCTAAATGCTTTTGGCGCCAAAATGACGCCACATCCGGAACGCCGACATCTTTGGCGCAAAATAACGTCAAAAAAATGACGCAACTTCCGGCGACACGTATGACGCCGGAAACGGAAAATAATTTTTGCGCCAAAAAAGTCAGCGCCAAGAATGACGCAATAAAATGAAGCATTTTCAGCCCCCGCGAGCCTAACAGCCCACAGGGAAAAAAGAGTCAAATTTTTGAAGGTAAGAAAAAAATGATTAATTCAAATGCATTATCCCAAATATGAAACTGACTGTCTGAAAAATAAGGAAAGTTGAACATTCTGAGTCAAGGCAAATAAATGTTTGAATACATATATTTAGAACTTTATAAACAAAGTGCCCAACCATAGCTTAGAGTGTCACAGAAAATAAGATTTACTTACCCCAGGACACTCATCTACATGTTTGTAGAAAGCCAAACCAGTACTGAAACGAGAATCAGCAGAGGTAATGGTATATATAAGAGTATATAGTCGATCTGAAAAGGGAGGTAAGAGATGAATCTCTACGACCGATAACAGAGAACCTATGAAATAGACCCCGTAGAAGGAGATCACTGCATTCAAATAGGCAATACTCTCTTCACATCCCTCTGACATTCACTGCACGCTGAGAGGAAAACCGGGCTCCAACTTGCTGCGGAGCGCATATCAACGTAGAATCTAGCACAAACTTACTTCACCACCTCCATCGGAGGCAAAGTTTGTAAAACTGAATTGTGGGTGTGGTGAGGGGTGTATTTATAGGCATTTTGAGGTTTGGGAAACTTTGCCCCTCCTGGTAGGAATGTATATCCCATACGTCACTAGCTCATGGACTCTTGCTAATTACATGAAAGAAATATTGATTGGTAATCTCGCCTCTTGAGATTTTCAAACCCCCTGCGCTGTCAGAGATCCCCAGACAGCTCCCCAACCTGAAAAAGACTTGCATCTGTTGAAATCACAGTCCAAGTTGGACGAACAAAAAAAGAGGCCCCCTGAACCAAATGGTGGTGATCTAACCACCATGTCAGAGATAGTCGAAAATTGGGATTTAAGGATATTAATTGTGATATCTTTGTATAATCCCTGCACCATTGGTTCAGCATACAAAGCTGAAGAGATCTCATGTGAAAACGAGCAAAGGGGATCGCGTCCGATGCTGCAGTCATGAGAACTAAAACATCCATGCACATAGCTACTGAATGGAATGACTGAGACTGAAGGTTCCGACAAGCTGAAACCAATTTCAGACGTCTTTTTTCTGTTAGAGACAAAGTCATGGATACTGAATCTATTTGGAATCCTAAAAAGGTTACCCTTGTCTGAGGAATCAAGGAACTTTTTGGTAAATTGATCCTCCAACCATGTCTTTGAAGAAACACTAGTTGATTCGTGTGAGATTCTGCAGAATGTAAAGACTGAGCAAGTACCAAGATATCGTCCAAATAAGGAAACACCGCAATACCCCGCTCTCTGATTACAGAGAGTAGGGCACCGAGAACCTTTGAAAAGATCCTTGGAGCTGTTGCTAGGCCAAAAGGAAGAGCAACAAATTGGTAATGCTCGTCTAGAAAAGAGAATCTCAGGAACTGATAATGATCTGGATGAATCGGAATATGAAGATAAGCATCCTGTAAGTCTATTGTGGACATAATGCCCTTGCTGAACAAAAGGCAGAATAGTCCTTATAGTCACCATTTTGAATGTTGGTATTCTTACATAACGATTCATAATTTTTAGATCCAGAACTGGTCTGAAAGAATTCTTTCTTTGGAACAATGAACAGATTTGAATAAAACCCCAGACCCCGTTCCAGATATGGAACTGGCACAATTACCCCGGATAACTCCAGGTCTGAAACACACTTCAGGAAAGCCTGAGCCTTTACTGGGTTCACTGGAATGTGTGAGAGAAAGAAACTTCTCACAGGCGGTCTTACCTTGAAACCTATTCTGTACCCTTGAGAAACAATGTTCTGAATCCAATGATTTTGGATTGAATTGATCCAAACATCTTTGAAAAATCGTAGTCTGCCCCCTACCAGCTGCGCTGGAATGAGGGCCGCACCTTCATGCGGACTTGGGGCTGGTTTTGATTTTCTAAAAGGCTTGGATTTATTCCAGACTGGAGAAGGCTTCCAATTGGAAACCGTTCCTTTAGGGGAAGGGTCAGGTATCTGTTCCTTATTCTGACAAAAGGAACGAGAACGGTTAGTAGCCGTAAATTACCCTTAGAGTTTTTTTATCCTGAGGCAAAAAGGCTCTCTTCCCCCCCAGTGACAGTTGAAATTATAGAATCCAACTGAGAAACAAATAATTTATTACCTTGGAAAGATAGAGATAGCAACGTTGACTTAGAAGTCATATCCGCATTCCAAGATTTAAGCCATAAAACTCTTCTAGCTAAAATAGCTAAAGAGATATACCTGACATCAATTCTAATGATATCAAAAAAGGCATCACAAATGAAATTATTAGCATGTTGAATAAGCTTAACAATGCTATACACATTAGGATCTGGTACTTGTTGCGCTAAAGTTTCCAACCAAAAAGTTGAAGCCGCAGCAACATCAGCCAAAGAAATAGCAGGCCTAAGCAGATGACCTGAACATAAATAAGCCTTCCTTAGATAAGATGCAAGCTTCCTATCTAAAGGATCTTTAAAAGAAGTACTATCTGCCGTAGGAATAGTAGTACGTTTAGCAAGAGTAGAGATAGCCTCATCAACTTTGGGGATCTTTTCCCAAAACTCCAATCTATCAGTCGGCAAAGGGTACAGTCTCTTAAACCTTGAAGAAGGAGTAAATGAAGTGCCCAGACTATTCCATTCCCTAGAAATTACATCTGAAATAGCATCAGGAACTGGAAAAACCTCTGGAATAACTACATGAGGTTTAAAAAACGAATTTAAAAGTTTACTGGTTTTAATATCAAGAGGACTAGTCTCCTCCATATCTACACCAATCAACACCTCTTAATAAGGAACGAATATACTCCATTTTAAATAAATATGAGGATTTGTCAGTGTCAATATCTGAGGTAGAATCTTCTGAACCAGATAGATCCTCATCAGAGATAGATCAATCAGAATGCTGTTGGTCATTTAAAAAGTCATCAAATTTATGAGAAGTTTTAAAAGACCTTTTACGTTTATTAGAAGGTGGTATGACAGACAAAGCCTTCTGAATGGAATTAGAAACAAATTCTCTCACATTAACAGGAATATCCTGAACATTAGATGTTGAAGGTACAACAGGTAATGGATTATTACTAATGGAAATATTGTCTGCTTTTGAAAGTTTATCATGACAACTAGCCCAAACTACAGCCGGAGGAACAGTTACCACAAGTTTACAACAAATGCACTTAGCTTTGGTAGAACCGACATCAGGTAGCAGCATTCCAGAAGTAGATTCTGAGACAGGGTTGAGATTGAGACATCTTGCAATATGTAAGAGAAAAAACATATAAAGCAAAATTATCAATTTCCTTATATGACAGTTTCAGGAATGGGAAAAAATGCAAACAGAATAAGCCTCTGGAAACCAGAAGCAAAAATACATGAAGACTTAATGTCAAAAGTCTGGCGCCAAGTATGACGCCCACAACTGACAATATTTTTTGGCGCCAAAAACGTCTGCAACAAACACGAGCATCATTTCCCAAAATGAAACTGACATTCTGCAAAAAGGAAATATACTGATAAACCTGAATCATGGCAAATATAAGTACAAACATTATATTTAGAACTTTACATTTAAAGTGCCAAACTATAGCTAAGAGTGTCTTAATAAAGGAAAACATACTTCCCAAAAGACACTCATCTACATAAAGTAGATAGCCAAACCAGTACTGAAACGAGAATCAGCAGAGGTAATGGTATATAAGAGTAAATCGTCAATCTGAAAAGGGAGGTAGGAGATGAATCTCTACGACCGATAACAGAGAACCTATGAAATAGATCCCCGTTAGAATGACCATTGCATTCAATAGGTAATACTCCCTTCACATCCCTCTGTCATTCACTGCACTCAGAGGAACCGGGCTTCAGCATGCTGAGAAGCGCATATCAACGTAGAAATCTACCACAAACTTACTTCACCACCTCCATAGGAGGCAAAGTTTGTAAAAACTGAATTGTGGGTGTGGTGGGGGGTGTATTTATAGGCATTTTGAGGTTTGGGAAACTTTGCCCCTCCTGGTAGGAATGTATATCCCATACGTCACTAGCTCATGGACTCTTTCCAATTACATGAAAGAAAACTCCCTTTCCCCCGGTGATGGTGGAGATAATAGAATCCAATTGAGAACCAAATAAATTACTACCCTGAAATGATAAAGATAGTAACCTAGATTTAGACACCATATCAGCATTCCAAGATTAAAGCCATAAAGCTCTTCTAGTAAGAATAGCTAAAAGGCATATATTTAACATCAATCTTAATGACATCAAATATAGCATCACAAATAAAATGATTAGTATGTTGAAGTAAAAGAACAATGCTAGATAATTCAGGATCTATTAACTGTTGAGCGAAGCTGTCCAACCAAAAAGTTGAAGCAGCAGCAACATCAGCCATATAAATAGCAGATCTAAGAATATAGCCAGTATGCAAATATGCTTTTCTAAGATAAGATTCTATCTTCCTATTTAAAGGATCCTTAAAAGTAGTACTATCTTCCATAGGAATAGTAGTACGTTAGGCCAAAGTAGAAATAGCCCCATCAACCTTAGGGACTTTTTCCCAAAACTTTAAATTAGCCACAGGTAAAGGAAATAACTTTTTAAACATAGAAGGGTTAAAAGAAGAACCAAGTTGAGGGCGGAGCCTGGCCGTGCAGGGAAATGGCTGCCTAAATCCTGGCTCTTAAGCGCCACATCCAAACTAAGCTAAAATAGGGATAACGGATGCCCAATATTTAACTATAAAACAGTTTTCCTAAGTGGCTTGGAGGTGTACAGCACACAGGAGACTTAAGAAACAGAGGAGCGGCGATAATTTACATGCCGCGGCACCCGCCGGCCCTGAACTGACAGCACCGGGAGGCAAGTAACTGACATCGAGAGACAAGAGGTTTGCCCTGGCCCCACAAGGACTTACAAATAAATAAAGAGCAAGCACCACTGACCGAAGACCTGGGAGGTAACAACCGCGGCACTTTCTTGGCGTGGAGGTGACCGCGATACAGACCCAGCAAATAGAAGCTGGCGGAGAGATAAATAGGCCGCGACTGCCGCACCGCAAACATTGGTGAGAAATTGGTCACACAGTGGGGCGCACAAACAGTTTAGTACCTGGGGGTTTGGGGCCTGCCGTCCTAATATAAGCAATTACGGCAACATAGCGCTACTACTCTGGGGCCCTCAAAACAGACAGCGCCGCCATAAACACTGACACGCACAAGATCATTGGCCCTCAGGGACTACAGCGAGCACAGGGTGATTGGGGACTCACTGAAAGGCAAAACCATATAAAATTGTACAACAACACAATTTGGTGTTCCCTGATATAAAAGGTGTCATAATGAGCACTGCAGTTTGAAAGGAAATAAGGCACTCTCTAATGGCGCCATAGGCAGAAAAAATGGAGATCAGGCCTTAACAATGAACAGTTCAGCTACTTGATTGCAGCACGAGTACAGAGAGCAACTTAACACATCAGCACTACAGAGTTAAAGTAGTAATATTTCAGGGAGACACTGACCACCTTAAAAACCCTGGAACACAGTCACCTGTGTACATCTGAAATAAGTTATATACAAAATAATAGCTGCAGCAGCCCCTTATCATACACTTCAGGGGTGACTGCAGTCTGAAACACTGGACATTGAGCAGCATGTCTACCAAAAAAGGTAATAGGCCCGATAAGGGAAATAAGAACAACAGTCTAACAAGCTATTTAAAAATGGCACCAATCCCTGCTGAAAAGGAAGACATTGAAACATCAAATTCAGCACCCTCAGCACCTAGTGAGAAGCTCACAACAGACACAATGCCACAAGAACCTCTTACAAGGGAGGACTTGAATACAATTTCATCAAAAGCTGACATTAATATAGTACTAACAGAAATGAGATCATTGTTTGGGGATTTGAAAAAAGATCTGAACAGCGTTAGCCAGAGAGTGCACACTCTCCAAACCAAACATGAGACACTGCAGAAACAGGTGGAAGTAAATTCACAACACATACAAAGCCATGAAGGGGATATACAATTCCTGTTGTCCAAGATAGAGGATCTGGACAACAGAGGAAGGCGCAATAACATGAGGATCAGAGGAGTGCCTGAAACAGTAAGCAATAACGCCATAGAAGGATACCTTCAGGACTTATTTAGGACTATAAAGGGAACACCAAGCTCCCCAGATGTAACCATGGAAAGAGCACATAGGGCGCTCCGCCCAAAACCTTCTCCTAAGGCGCCGCCACGAGACATTATTGTCAAATTTATGAACTACAAAGACAAGGAACTTATCTCACAAAAGGCGAGGGCCTTGAGGACTGTGACCCATGCGGGTATCCCACACCAAATCTTCTGGGACCTGAGCCAAATAACGCTCCAGAAACGGAGGGATCTAAAGTTCATCACCAGTGTCCTCCAAAGACATAGCGTCCCATACAAATGGGGATTCCCGGTGAGCATTATTGCCACCAGGAATGGAAAACAAGCTACATACAGAACATCTTCTGACCTACAGGCCTTTTGTGAGGTCTTGGATCTGGACATTCCACCTCCAGAATAGGAACCTGCCCCACAAGATGAATGAAACTCAGGAGAAAGTAACTATGCTTATAAAGTGATGTAGAGTACAATGAAACTTTAATTGTCTATGCATTTGTGCTTGAGTTGCTATATGTCAGTGTGCTTAAGGGTATCCATGGCTTAAATATAATTGTGTTTATTGACTCTTTATTAACATGTGTATAGCTAGTAGTTTATAATATACAGAAACAGATTATTTATGTAACAACCTACATAGTAGTAAGCAACGAGCTGCCCAACCCTTACACATAGTTATGAGATTTTAACAGCCCCAGGTAAACTCACATTAGAACCAGCATAGAGAGGTAGCGATGACCGCAACTTGAATGTGCAGAAATAGCCCTCTGAATAGGACTGAAACACTACAGAATTACAAAATGTGAAAAATAGCTCACATAGTAGACAGGTGAGCTGGGGATTTCAGTGGAGCAAAGACACACAGAAAACTATGCATATGATTCCCATTGATAGACCTGATATCTTGATGCAGTTAGACCTAGTTAACAAGAATTTAGGAGGGAAAATATTGTATAATGTTTAATTTCATTACCATGGACCCTATACTTCAAAGGTTTAGGGAATGTTGGGACTGATACTTCTAAATGAGAGTAAATACCGATGTTGAGTTATGAAGTTATTGCCGTTTGTATACTGTTGAATTACTATATTATGTTGAATCTAAAATCATTCTTGCATGTGGATATTACTGTGATAACAATAGAACAGCAATTCTGAATTATCTATCTGAGCCCAGATGAAACTGGGCATCTTTGACCCTAATTATACTGTATTTTTCTTTACTAAGTAGTTTGGATGTGGGGATACTGACCCCACATATTGTTACCTGACACTTTACCCTTAGCTGACCTGTCAGGTAAACTTACCCGTCTTAGGGTACTTTTAGCCTTTTCTCACCCTTTACTTATTACATACCGGAAGATACACAATTTTCTGAACTACACTATAGATAAGTACTCCACAAGGTGTATCTAATCTTTTTATAGATTTTAGGTCCTTGTACTCCTTTTAATCTAAATTTCTTCACTCTCTTTCTTATCTCCTATTTTCTTCCTCCCCTTTTTTTTTTTTTTTTTTTTTCTCTTTCTTCCCCTCCTCCCAACTCGCCCTCCCTAATCCTCAACACCAACATGCCTCCTCACGTGACACATAACCTGTCAATTTTGACGCTTAACACAAAGGGACTGAACATCCCAGAAAAAAGATCACACCTAATGAGAGATGCTCAAAGACTGAAATGTGATATACTATTCTTGCAGGAAACCCACTTTAAGCGAGGTAGAGAGCCGAGATGGCATTGCCCTAAATTTCCCAAAACTTTTTTGCCTCAGGTAACCAAAAAAAGAATGGAGTAGGGATAATGATTAAACACTCTTCCCCATGGGTTACTATCCATGAAGAGAAAGATCCGGAGGGCAGATTTTTAATTCTAATAGGCAGGCTACACAACAGAATAGTAACCTTGGTCAACGTGTATTCGCCAAACCTACATCAAAACAAATTTCTGAAGGCCCTCACCAATAAAATTTTGGAGATAAGTAAAGGAGCTCTAATAATAGCAGGAGACCTCAACATACCACTAGACCCCCAGTTAGACACGTCAAGGTCTACAATTTCTGTCCCTAAGAGAGTGATCAAACAGTGTAGCAACCGGTTAGAGGGTCTGGCAGTACACGATGTGTGGCGAGTTTTGCATCCTATGAAACAAGACTTCACTTTTTTTCCCACCCCCATAACCTCTTTACAAGAATAGACTACATATTTACAGACCAAACCACGCTGGCACTAATCACTGACGTACAGATACTCCCAATGACATGGTCAGACCACGCACCGGTAATTTGCAAATTAAACTGGCCCACGATACCTACACAGCCATACATATGGAGATTTGATGATTTTATGCTCAGTAATCAGGTTATTAAATCACACATAGACAACACACTGAGAGAATACTTCCAACACAACTCAACACCAGATCTGCAAACTAGCACTATTTGGGAAGCGCATAAGTGCATTCTCAGAGGAGAGCTTATGAAACAAAAATCCCAACTGGCCAAACAAGCCAGAATAAAGTATAGCCTTCTTTTGACTAAAATACAAGACTTGGAAAAACACCATAAAAAAATCCCCAGCTAATAGCTCCCTTAAAACAGAACTTTCTCAAGCTAGGGAAGAATTGCAAAACTTACATTCTATAGAACACCAAAAGGCTGCTTTAAAGCTTCAACAGAGATTTTATGAATTCGGGGATAAACCTGGCAAACTTTTAGCAAGAGCGCTGAAGAGAGGGCAGCTAAAAACACACGTACACACCATCCTAGATAGAAAAGGGAAACCCTGCACAAACAGCCCTGCAATAGCAGATGTCCTAAAAACCTATTACAACCAATTATAT
The DNA here is from genome assembly GCF_027579735.1 of Bombina bombina. Taxonomy (NCBI): domain Eukaryota; kingdom Metazoa; phylum Chordata; class Amphibia; order Anura; family Bombinatoridae; genus Bombina; species Bombina bombina. Next base: position 173,080,162 of record NC_069506.1, on the reverse strand, counting down.
AATATACAAACTAAGGGAGAGACCCAGGAGGGTGGGAACAGCAAAGCCGACACACTAGAAATAGACACTTATCTTAACTCGGTCAAGTTACCCTCCCTCACAAGTGAAGAAGCAGGAGACTTGGAGGCACCTATTACCACTGAAGAAGTGGCCAGAACCATAGATGACTTACCATCAGGCAAGAGTCCAGGTCCTGACGGGTTCAGTGCCAAGTACTATAAATTATACAAACACATCCTTGCACCACAACTGACGACCCTGTTCAATGAGATAGGACTGACAAAAGAATTCCCACTAACTATGTTATTAGCCCACATCACCACAATCCCAAAACCAGGGAAACCAGCAAACCGCCCTGAAAACTTTAGACCTATTTCGCTGTTGAATGTGGACTTAGAAATATTTGCCAAAGTTCTGTCCACTAGGTTGAACAGATTCTTACCAAAACTGGTGTCACCGGATCAAGTCGGTTTTGTCCCGGGCCGAGAGGCTAGGGACAATACCATAAAAGCCTGTCTTCTAGTGAACTACGCCCAAAACAAAAACATACCATCAATCTTGGTGTTAACGGACGCTGAGAAAGCCTTCGACAGGGTGAGCTGGCCTTTTATTAAGGCCACCCTGTCGAAGATGAATTTTGGGCCCCATTTCATGAGCAAGGTTCTCTCACTTTACACTGTACCCACGGCACAAATTAAAATAAATAATGTATTGTCTGAACCCTTCCATATCAGCAACGGCACCCGACAGGGTTGCCCGTTGTCCCCTCTACTTTTCGCTTTGACAATTGAGGTATTGGCGCAGAAAAACAGAATTTATGTTTACCTGATAAATTACTTTCTCCAACGGTGTGTCCGGTCCACGGCGTCATCCTTACTTGTGGGATATTCTCTTCCCCAACAGGAAATGGCAAAGAGCCCAGCAAAGCTGGTCACATGATCCCTCCTAGGCTCCGCCTACCCCAGTCATTCGACCGACGTTAAGGAGGAATATTTGCATAGGAGAAACCATATGGTACCGTGGTGACTGTAGTTAAAGAAAATAAATTATCAGACCTGATTAAAAAAACCAGGGCGGGCCGTGGACCGGACACACCGTTGGAGAAAGTAATTTATCAGGTAAACATAAATTCTGTTTTCTCCAACATAGGTGTGTCCGGTCCACGGCGTCATCCTTACTTGTGGGAACCAATACCAAAGCTTTAGGACACGGATGAAGGGAGGGAGCAATCAGGTCACCTAAATGGAAGGCACCACGGCTTGCAAAACCTTTCTCCCAAAAATAGCCTCAGAAGAAGCAAAAGTATCAAACTTGTAAAATTTGGTAAAAGTGTGCAGTGAAGACCAAGTCGCTGCCCTACATATCTGATCAACAGAAGCCTCGTTCTTGAAGGCCCATGTGGAAGCCACAGCCCTAGTGGAATGAGCTGTGATTCTTTCGGGAGGCTGCCGTCCGGCAGTCTCGTAAGCCAATCTGATGATGCTTTTAATCCAAAAAGAGAGAGAGGTAGAAGTTGCTTTTTGACCTCTCCTTTTACCAGAATAAACAACAAACAAGGAAGATGTTTGTCTAAAATCCTTTGTAGCATCTAAATAGAATTTTAGAGCGCGAACAACATCCAAATTGTGCAACAAACGTTCCTTCTTTGAAACTGGTTTCGGACACAGAGAAGGTACGATAATCTCCTGGTTAATGTTTTTGTTAGAAACAACTTTTGGAAGAAAACCAGGTTTAGTACGTAAAACCACCTTATCTGCATGGAACACCAGATAAGGAGGAGAACACTGCAGAGCAGATAATTCCGAAACTCTTCTAGCATAAGAAATTGCAACTAAAAACAAAACCTTCCAAGATAATAACTTAATATCAACGGAATGCAAGGGTTCAAACGGAACCCCCTGAAGAACTGAAAGAACTAAATTGAGACTCCAAGGAGGAGTCAAAGGTTTGTAAACAGGCTTAATTCTAACCAGAGCCTGAACAAAGGCTTGAACATCTGGCACAGCAGCCAGTTTTTTGTGAAGTAACACCGACAAGGCAGAAATCTGTCCCTTCAGGGAACTTGCAGATAATCCTTTTTCCAATCCTTCTTGAAGGAAGGATAGAATCCTAGGAATCTTAACCTTGTCCCAAGAGAATCCTTTAGATTCACACCAACAGATATATTTTTTCCAAATTTTGTGGTAAATCTTTCTAGTTACAGGCTTTCTGGCCTGAACAAGAGTATCAATAACAGAATCTGAGAACCCTCGCTTCGATAAAATCAAGCGTTCAATCTCCAAGCAGTCAGCTGGAGTGAAACCAGATTCGGATGTTCGAACGGACCCTGAACAAGAAGGTCTCGTCTCAAAGGTAGCTTCCAAGGTGGAGCCGATGACATATTCACCAGATCTGCATACCAAGTCCTGCGTGGCCACGCAGGAGCTATCAAGATCACCGACGCCCTCTCCTGATTGATCCTGGCTACCAGCCTGGGGATGAGAGGAAACGGCGGGAACACATAAGCTAGTTTGAAGGTCCAAGGTGCTACTAGTGCATCCACTAGAGCCGCCTTGGGATCCCTGGATCTGGACCCGTAGCAAGGAACTTTGAAGTTCTGACGAGAGGCCATCAGATCCATGTCTGGAATGCCCCACAGCTGAGTGACTTGGGCAAAGATTTCCGGATGGAGTTCCCACTCCCCCGGATGCAATGTCTGACGACTCAGAAAATCCGCTTCCCAATTTTCCACTCCTGGGATGTGGATAGCAGACAGGTGGCAGGAGTGAGACTCCGCCCATAGAATGATTTTGGTCACTTCTTCCATCGCTAGGGAACTCCTTGTTCCCCCCTGATGGTTGATGTACGCAACAGTTGTCATGTTGTCTGATTGAAACCGTATGAACTTGGCCCTCGCTAGCTGAGGCCAAGCCTTGAGAGCATTGAATATCGCTCTCAGTTCCAGAATATTTATCGGTAGAAGAGATTCTTCCCGAGACCAAAGACCCTGAGCTTTCAGGGATCCCCAGACCGCGCCCCAGCCCATCAGACTGGCGTCGGTCGTGACAATGACCCACTCTGGTCTGCGGAACGTCATCCCTTGTGACAGGTTGTCCAGGGACAGCCACCAACGGAGTGAGTCCCTGGCCCTCTGATTTACTTGTATCTTCGGAGACAAGTCTGTATAGTCCCCATTCCACTGACTGAGCATGCACAGTTGTAATGGTCTTAGATGAATGCGCGCAAAAGGAACTATGTCCATTGCCGCTACCATCAACCCGATCACTTCCATGCACTGAGCTATGGAAGGAAGAGGAACGGAATGAAGTATCCGACAAGAGTCTAGAAGCTTTGTTTTTCTGGCCTCTGTCAGAAAAATCCTCATTTCTAAGGAGTCTATTATTGTTCCCAAGAAGGGAACCCTTGTTGACGGGGATAGAGAACTCTTTTCCACGTTCACTTTCCACCCGTGAGATCTGAGAAAGGCCAGGACAATGTCCGTGTGAGCCTTTGCTTGAGGAAGGGACGACGCTTGAATCAGAATGTCGTCCAAGTAAGGTACTACAGCAATGCCCCTTGGTCTTAGCACAGCTAGAAGGGACCCCAGTACCTTTGTGAAAATCCTTGGAGCAGTGGCTAATCCGAAAGGAAGCGCCACGAACTGGTAATGTTTGTCCAGGAATGCGAACCTTAGGAACCGATGATGTTCCTTGTGGATAGGAATATGTAGATACGCATCCTTTAAATCCACCGTGGTCATGAATTGACCTTCCTGGATGGAAGGAAGAATAGTTCGAATGGTTTCCATCTTGAACGATGGAACCTTGAGAAACTTGTATAAGATCTTGAGATCTAAGATTGGTCTGAACGTTCCCTCTTTTTTGGGAACTATGAACAGATTGGAGTAGAACCCCATCCCTTGTTCTCTTAATGGAACAGGATGAATCACTCCCATTTTTAACAGGTCTTCTACACAATGTAAGAATGCCTGTCTTTTTATGTGGTCTGAAGACAACTGAGACCTGTGGAACCTCCCCCTTGGGGGAAGTCCCTTGAATTCCAGAAGATAACCTTGGTAGACTATTTCTAGCGCCCAAGGATCCAGAACATCTCTTGCCCAAGCCTGAGCGAAGAGAGAGAGTCTGCCCCCCACCAGATCCGGTCCCGGATCGGGGGCCAACATTTCATGCTGTCTTGGTAGCAGTGGCAGGTTTCTTGGCCTGCTTTCCCTTGTTCCAGCCTTGCATTGGTCTCCAAGCTGGCTTGGCTTGAGAAGTATTACCCTCTTGCTTAGAGGACGTAGCACCTTGGGCTGGTCCGTTTCTACGAAAGGGACGAAAATTAGGTTTATTTTTTGCCTTGAAAGGCCGATCCTGAGGAAGGGCGTGGCCCTTACCCCCAGTGATATCAGAGATAATCTCTTTCAAGTCAGGGCCAAACAGCGTTTTCCCCTTGAAAGGAATGTTAAGTAGCTTGTTCTTGGAAGACGCATCAGCCGACCAAGATTTCAACCAAAGCGCTCTGCGCGCCACAATAGCAAACCCAGAATTCTTAGCCGCTAACCCAGCCAATTGCAAAGTGGCGTCTAGGGTGAAAGAATTAGCCAATTTGAGAGCATTGATTCTGTCCATAATCTCCTCCAAAGGAGGAGAATCACTATCGACCGCTCTTATCAGATCATCGAACCAGAAACATGCGGCTGTAGCGACAGGGACAATGCATGAAATTGGTTGTAGAAGGTAACCTTGCTGAACAAACATCTTTTTAAGCAAACCTAATTTTTTATCCATAGGATCTTTGAAAGCACAACTATCCTCTATGGGTATAGTGGTGCGTTTGTTTAAAGTGGAAACCGCTCCCTCGACCTTGGGGACTGTCTGCCATAAGTCCTTTCTGGGGTCGACCATAGGAAACAATTTTTTAAATATGGGGGGGAGGGACGAAAGGAATACCGGGCCTTTCCCATTCTTTATTAACAATGTCCGCCACCCGCTTGGGTATAGGAAAAACTTCTGGGAGCCCCGGCACCTCTAGGAACTTGTCCATTTTACAAAGTTTCTCTGGGATGACCCACTTGTCACAATCATCCAGAGTGGATAGTACCTCCTTAAGCAGAATGCGGAGATGTTCCAACTTAAATTTAAATGCAATCACATCAGGTTCAGCCTGTTGAGAAATGTTCCCTGAATCAGTAATTTCTCCCTCAGACAAAACCTCCCTGGCCCCATCAGACTGGGTTAGGGGCCCTTCAGAAATATTATTATCAGCGTCGTCATGCTCTTCAGTATCTAAAACAGAGCAGCCGCGCTTACGCTGATAAGTGTTCATTTTGGCTAAAATGTTTTTGACAGAATTATCCATTACAGCCGTTAATTGTTGCATAGTAAGGAGTATTGGCGCGCTAGATGTACTAGGGGCCTCCTGAGTGGGCAAGACTCGTGTAGACGAAGGAGGGAATGATGCAGTACCATGCTTACTCCCCTCACTTGAGGAATCATCTTGGGCATCATTATCATTATCACATAAATCACATTTATTTAAATGAATAGGAATTCTGGCTTCCCCACATTCAGAACACAGTCTATCTGGTAGTTCAGACATGTTAAACAGGCATAAACTTGATAACAAAGTACAAAAAACGTTTTAAAATAAAACCGTTACTGTCACTTTAAATTTTAAACTGAACACACTTTATTACTGCAATTGCGAAAAAACATGAAGGAATTGTTCAAAATTCACCAAATTTTCACCACAGTGTCTTAAAGCCTTAAAAGTATTGCACACCAAATTTGGAAGCTTTAACCCTTAAAATAACGGAACCGGAGCCGTTTTGAACTTTAACCCCTTTACAGTCCCTGGTATCAGCTTTGCTGAGACCCAACCAAGCCCAAAGGGGAATACGATACCAAATGACGCCTTCAGAAAGTCTTTTCTAAGTATCAGAGCTCCTCTCACATGCGACTGCATGCCATGCCTCTCAAAAACAAGTGCGCCACACCGGCGCGAAAATGAGGCTCTGCTTATGCTTTGGGAAAGCCCCTAAAGAATAAGGTGTCTAAAACAGTGCCTGCCGATATTATTATATCAAAATACCCAGATAAAATGATTCCTCAAGGCTAAATATGTGTTAATAATGAATCGATTTAGCCCAGAAAAAGTCTACAGTTTTAATAAGCCCTTGTGAAGCCCTTATTTACGATCGTAATAAACATGGCTTACCGGATCCCATAGGGAAAATGACAGCTTCCAGCATTACATCGTCTTGTTAGAATGTGTCATACCTCAAGCAGCAAGAGACTGCACACTGTTCCCCCAACTGAAGTTAATTGCTCTCAACAGTCCTGTGTGGAACAGCCATGGATTTTAGTGACGGTTGCTAAAATCATTTTCCTCATACAAACAGAAATCTTCATCTCTTTTCTGTGTCTGAGTAAATAGTACATACCAGCACTATTTCAAAATAACAAACTCTTGATTGAATAATAAAAACTACAGTTAAACACTAAAAAACTCTAAGCCATCTCCGTGGAGATGTTGCCTGTACAACGGCAAAGAGAATGACTGGGGTAGGCGGAGCCTAGGAGGGATCATGTGACCAGCTTTGCTGGGCTCTTTGCCATTTCCTGTTGGAGAAGAGAATATCCCACAAGTAAGGATGACGCCGTGGACCGGACACACCTATGTTGGAGAAATTAGGGAAAATCAGAAAATATCAGGGATAAAGATAGGTCAAAAGGACCATATACTATCACTATATGCCGACGATGTTTTGTTATCATTGTCCAATCCAATTATGTCCCTCCCAGAAACCCTACGGGAATTTGTGGAATACGGTAAGGTGTCCAACTTTCAGCTAAACCAAAACAAATCAGAAATCTTAAACATAAATCTAACACAGATAGAGCTGCGCCAACTTACAGATAAATGCCCATTAAGGTTACAAACCAGAACACTTAAATATCTGGGAATTAATATTACAGCATCACCAGAATCACTATTCGAGGCCAACTACACTCATCTACTACACTTAATCACATGCAACCTATCCTCTTGGAAAAGTAAAAAAATATCCTGGTTAGGGCGCATCGGTGTAATCAAAATGAATGTGCTTCCGCGAATTCTGTATTATCTACAGACGCTCCCAATCCCCCTCCAAAAGAATTACTTACAGAAGTTGCAGAACACTCTAGAGGTCTATATATGGGGTGGAGGTAGACCAAGGGTAGCAAGAAATACATTATATCAGGCAAAAGAAAGGGGTGGGTTGGGAATTCCCAACCTACTACAATATAGAAGAGCGATAGCCCTTCAACACCAAATTGAATGGAGCATTAACCAAGAGCAGAAAACAGATTGGAAGGGAGATACTAGGCGTTGACAACGTGGGCTCCCTGGGGTGGATCTCTCCCAAGGCTAGACCTGGGGCGATTCAATCATACACTTTTACAAAAGAGTTCTTTGCACAATGGGATAAGATCCTGCTGGAATTCCCCCACGTTTCCACAAATCCCTCTCCACTGACCACATACACACAAAATCCAGACTTTCCCTTCACGACCACACAGCGGTCCCAATCGAACAGAATGCAACTGGACATGACAGTATTTCACAGACTATTCGCAAACAACAAACTTAAGGGCTGGAAGGAACTAACAGACTCAGGCCTAGACATCTCCTGGTATTTTTTTATACAACTCCGTCATTTCATGGGGACATATAAACAAGCAAAACTCCTAACTAGGCAATTGACAATACTAGAGAAACTCAGCTTACTCCCTGAAAACCCGGGACATTTGATCACCATAATGTACCGAACGCTAATGTCACACGAGAGGACCCCCCTACCAACCTTTGCAGAACAATGGGGCAAAGAGCTGCGCTCGTGTCCCACGGACAGTGAATGGAAAAAAAAATTTCATTAACCACACAAAGGCCTCAGTATCTGCTAAAACAATTGAATCCAATTACAAGTACCTGTCGCGGTGGTACCTCACCCCCGCCAGACTACAAAAGATCTATAGACAAACTGACGGAAAATGCTGGAGAGGTTGTGGGGAACAGGGGACTCTTTCACACATATGGTGGAGCTGCCCACTGGTTGAGGCTTTCTGGAGGAATATTCTAGATAAGATAGATAATAAATTACAGATCAAACTAAACAGGAGCCCCAATATATTACTATTTCATAACCTCCCCAAGAATGCTGAAAAACCCAAGAGGCAACTCTTGTATATACTGCTCAATAGTGCTAAAGCCCTAATCCCAAAAAATTGGAAAACAACAAAAGTCCCCTCTCTATTTCTGACTGGTCGACCTGGGTTGGCAGGAACCTACAGCTGGAACTTTATAGGTATTGGAGAGAGGATAGAATAGAAATACATGAATACATGCTGGAACTATGGAACTCCATGAACACTTAAACACAGAGGCATAGAGTGTACGGTCTATTACTGAAAACTGCCACATACCATCTACCCTCCCATTGCTCCCCTTCACCCTCCTACAACTCCCCCTCCCCTTAGGGGTTGTGGATTCCCCCCCCCCTTTTTTTTTTTTTTTTTTCTCTTTCTCTCAACTTCTCTTCTCTCTCTCTTCCTTTTCTAATGATTTAATCAATCAATTACTCATATCTCTGGGTGTGCACTATAACACCAATAACTTGAAGAAAACTAATTCCTGTTATTGACAATGTTTTGTAAAAGACTTGGAAATTATATTGGCAAACATATAATAATATGTTAATTTTTGCTGCTGTACGAACAGTGGCGGGCTCACATTGTAACAAGAGCCAAGTCTGTTATGTTTATATTCTTTGTGTTAATAAAGGTTTATAAAATAAAAAAAATTAAAAAAAAAAAAAAAAAAGAAGAACCAAGTTTAGACCATTCCTTAGTAATCATATGAGAGATAGCATCTGGAATAGGAAAAACTTCAGGAGTAACCTCAGAAGTTTTAAAAACAGACTTCAAACGTTTGCTATTCTTGTTATCAAGAGGACTAGATTCCTCAATACCCAAAGTAAACAATACTTCCTTTAATAACAAATATATTCAATCTTAAAAAGAAAGGTTGATTTAGCAATTTCAGACTCTGAAGTAGGATCCTCTGAGCCAGAGAAATCCTCATCAGCAGAAGATACTTCAGTATGCTGACAATCCATACAGGCTTCATCAGATTTATGATAAGAAAGAGTCCTTTTACGTTTATTTGAAGGCGGAATAGCAGTCATAGCCTTCTCTATGGCTGCAGCAAAATAATCTTGAATATCTACAGGAATATCATGTACATTCGACTGTGAAGGTTAACAGTAGATGTATTTGTACTTATGAAAAGCTTTTTACATACTGAGGCAAACCGTACCTTCAGTGTAGCCTTCTCTGGGGCCTCCTCTGCCCCGTCACCACTTTCTGTTGGAGTACCGCAGGGCTCTGTCCTCGGTCCCCTTCTCTTCTCTATCTATACGTCATCACTAGGTTCCCTAATTAAGTCCCACGGTTTCCAATATCATTTGTATGCCGATGACACCCAAATCTACTTCTCTGCACCAGAACTATCTCCTTCCTTGCTAACCCGTGTCACTAACTGTCTTTCTCACATCTCTTCCTGGATGTCCTCTCACTACCTCAAGCTAAATCTCTCCAAAACTGAGCTCCTCTTTTTCCCCCCTTCTTCCAAAATCTCCACCCCCAATATCTCTATAACTGTCGACAACTCCATCATCACCCCTACCCCGCACGCCCGATGTCTCGGGGTCACATTCGACTCAGATCTTTCCTTCACTCCTCACATTCAGTCATTGGCTAAAGCCTGCCGCTTTCACCTTAAAAACATCTCTAAAATTAGACACTTCCTTACACAAGACACAACTAAGATTTTAATCCACTCTTATTCTTTCCCGCCTTGATTACTGCAACTCTGTCCTCTCTGGTCTCCCCACCTGCCGCCTAGCTCCTTTACAATCCATAATAAATGCCTCTGCCAGACTCATCTTCCTTACACGTCGCTCTTCATCTGCTGCGCCTCTCTGCCAATCCCTTCACTGGCTTCCTCTTGCCTCTAGGATCAAACACAAAACCCTCACTCTGACATACAAAGCACTCAACTGCACTGCTCCCCCCTACATCTCAGACCTTGTCTCCAGATACTCTCCCTCCCGTCCCCTTCGCTCTGCTCATGACCTCCTACTCTCCTCCTCTCTTGTCACCTCATCACACTCCCGTTTACAGGACTTCTCCAGACTGGCTCCCATCTTGTGGAACTCTCTGCCTCGCTCCATAAGACTCTCTTCTAGTTTTAAAAGCTTCAAGTGCTCCCTAAAGACTCTACTGTTCAGGGACGCATACAACCTACGCTAACCTTTCCTAATACCAGTTCCTCTCCTCCACTGCAATCCCCTGAACCCTCTTAGCATGTAAGCCTAATAGTCCAGCTGTTTGTGGATCACCTTCTTAAGAGCTGACTACAACAGTGCAACTCTTGGCAGGGCCCTCTACCATATAATTGTTTTGTTGTACTCCCCCTTTGTTTATAGCGCTGCGGAATCTGTTGGCGCTCTACAAATAACAATAATGTTTCTATAACAAGTGCCACATATTTGAGCTGAAGAAGTAAGATCAGCAAATTTACAACATATACACTTAGCTTTGGTAGAATTGTGTTCAAGCAGATTAGTTCCTAAAGTAATATCTGAGGCAGGATCAGTCAGACATCTTGCAAAATGTAACAAAAAAGAAAATAAAAACATTTAAACAAAAATATCCAATTTCCTCAAATAGTTTCAGGAATGGGAAAAATGATAATAAAAATGTTATACAAAAGTAAAATCAAAAGCAAGCGACCTAACCTAAGATCAAAAGAGAGCAGAGAGCAAAAAAGAGGGGAGACACGTATATAACAAATTTAAGGCGCCAAAAACGTCACAAATGCAGAGCAAAAAACTTTTGACGCCAAAGATAAATGACCCGACTCACGTCATAACAGGTGCGACTTCGCACCAAAAATTCCTGTGACAAGAAAGTCACAAGAAATTACGTGACTCGCGTCACGGCAGACGCGACTTCGCGCCAAAAATCTTCGCAATAAAAAATAACATTTTGCATCATCACAAGCCTAAGCCCGCAACATTTAAATTAAAAAAAAAAAAAAAAAAAAAAAACAGACTTCAAGTTGAAATTAACTGGAACCCCAGGTAAGCCTAAAACATAAATCCAAATCTGAAACTGTTTAGACTGCAAAGGGAAATACACAGACCTGACTCATGGCAAATATATACAATATACATTTAAAAATGTATAAGAAAGTGCCAAACATAGCTGAGTGTCTCTTAAAAAAATGATATATACTTACCAGAAGACACCCATCCACATATAGCAGACAGCCAAACCAGTACTGAAACATATCAGCAGAGGTAATGGTAGAGGAGTATAATGTCGATCTGCAAAGGGAGGCAGAGATGAATCCCTACGACCGATTACAGAGAGCCTTAGAATAGATTTCCCATAGGTGAAAACATGGCATAGTTAGGCAATACTCCCCTCAGACAAACACTGTACTTTGAGAGGAACTGGGCTTCAATATGCTTAGAAGCGCCTATCAGAAGAAAATCAAGCACAACTTGCTTCACCACCTCCACAAGGAGGCAAAGTTTGTAAAACTGAGGTATAAAAGTGAGGTGGGAGGTGTATTTATAGGCATTTTGAGGTTTAGGAAACTTTGCCCCCTCCTGGTAGGGATGTATCCCATACATCACTAGCTCGTGGACTCTTGCCACTTACATGAAAAAAAAAAAAAAAAACATTTTGCTATGTTTTTATGTTACAAATGTTTTGCATAAAAATAGAGATTGCTGTTTATTTTAGTTAAAGGAACACTCAAGTCAAAAACTTATGATTTTAAAAAAAACATGCAGTTTCAAGACACTTTCCAATTTACTTCCACTATCATTTTTAGCACAGAATTTCTATTTTCACACTTTCTGGTAACAACATTCTACTGAGCATGTGCGCAAGCTCACAAGGTATACATATACTAGTCATATTGGTTGATGTCTGTCACATGATACAGGGTGCCAGAAAATGGGAGAAAAAATAAAATTTGTCAGAAAAAAATAAATAATCTACAGCCGATTTGAAATTCAGAGTAGGTGGTAAATCATTGTCTATTATGCATTAAAAAAAAAAAAAATTAAAAAAGGCACACACTTCCCAAGGAAGTAGCTGCGCAGTACACGTCCATTTGAAAGGGCTGAGCCTCCTTCTGTAAATATACACAAAGAGAGAGGTAAGAAAGAGGAATACATGTGCTGAAATTGTACTGAAAGCCGTTTTTCCAGTTTTTAAAAAAAAATAACTATGTTAACTATTTCAGACTAAAAAAAAAATTATACCACTCTCCTATACTGCAAATTGAATATGCCGTAGCTGATTATATATATATATATATATATATATATATATATATATATATATATTATATATATATATATATATATATATATATATATATATATATATATATATATATATAGTGATGAGAAACAGATCAAGGGGAGGGGGGGGGATGTTTGCATCTGTCAAAAAGGTATTCTAACTGCAATTTTAATCACAAAGAGGTTGAAGTCACTAGCCTAAAAGCAATTCCTACTAATAGACACCACTGTCACATTTTGTTAATGGAATTATAATTGGAAGTCCTTTGTCCTCTGATTAATGTCAACCAAAGCAGGCACAATCGTTTCATTCATTAAACTTTAAATTGCACTGCTTTTGTTAAAATACTTACCTTTTCTTTCTGTAAGCCGCTCCAGCGCTTGTCCAGCCCGTTGCAAGCCTCTTCTTACGTCAGGAATGACTATTCCGGCATCCTCCAATCACGACTTTCCCCCAGGGGAATCATTGCCTAAAGCAACGCCGTGATTGGTGGAAGGCCGGAATTGTAATTTCTGATGTCGGCAGAGGCTTGCGACGGGCGGAGGAAGCGCTGGAGCGGCTTGCAGAAAGAAAAAGTATTCTTTTAAAAAAAAAAAAAAGCAGTGAAATAAATTTTAAACGAATGGAAGTGCCCATGTTTTTTATAGGATTATTAAAAACCGGGCACTGATTCGTCAAAATTTACATTCACTTTAAATGCAAACTAAAACCCTGTAATTAATGTCTGTTAAAAACTATACAATATATCAGACATTACCGTGAATTTTTAGTGTGAATTGAGATGGGTGCTTCCCTCTCATTTTAAAAAGAGTAAAGCCCCCCATTACAGCATAGGGTATACGATTAGCATACTTCAGCACTTTAATATTGCTTATGGTATAGGAACAGTTTAAATGTTGCCATTTACATGCAGCTTATTAGAGTGAGCTATACCTACTGTGAAACTGGAGCAGCACATTGCTGTTTTCCTCCTCATTACTGGGCCCCCATGAATTCCGTCAAAGCGACCTAACAACTATATATGCACAAATGTTTTTGAAAATACAGGAGGTATTGCTACACTGGCCCTAAAACGTGGCTTTTAAAAACAGTATATATAATTAGGCACTGCCTAATAACGCAAAGCACATCCCCCAGTTGGATGTTTCCTTTCATCAAAGCAGGAGTATGCAGGATGCCAAAAAAGTAAGGACGTTCCATGCTGTACAAACTTTTTTTTGTCTAGGGGTAAATTTATGTGTAATTAAATTACAGGAAAATATATTTTCATTGCTTATTTTGACCCTCTTTGCTTAATTTTCAGAGCAAAATTACATAATCACTAATTTATCAAGGCTAAACCTGCTACATGTATATTCTAAATTGGCTTTATCAGAAATCAGCTGCAAAACAATTTTATACTATCTTTATGATGTTGGCTAGACCGGGGCTCGACAAACCCAGGATCTGGGAGCCACTGGCTCCTAGAATTTTACCCCTTGCTCCTAACTTTTTGGGTTATTCTCCATATGTTTATATACAAATCCTACTGTCTGGCTCCTAAAAATATACCTGGCTCCTAATTTTTAAACACATTTGTCAAGCACTGCTAGACAATGTCTTTGGACTAAAGCTCAGAATGGCTCCCTCAAATAAGAAAAAATAATCGGTGGAGTTTTTAACTGCAATTAGTTTTCAATAGTTAATTTGTTTTGAAAATGCTAAGACTTGGCTGATTGGTTATTCTACATTCTATTGTGGAAATTAAGAACCTGGCCACCAGGAGGAGGCAAAGACATCCCAGCCAAAGGATTAAATACCTCCCCCACTTCCCTCATTCCCCAATCATTCTGCCGAGGGAACAAGGAACAGTAGGAGAAATATCAGGGTATAAATGGTGCCAGAAGAACAAAAAGTAAATTTAGGTCCGCCAACCCAGAGAAACGGGCGGTACCCGTGGACTCTCCTCCCCACGATGGAAATTAAATGATCAGGTAAGCATAATTTATGTTTTCCATCTAAAGGGGAGGAGAGTCCACAGCTTCATTCATTACTTGTGGGAAACAAAACCCAAGCTGTAGAGGACACCGAATGAAGAGAGAGAGTGTGAGTGTGAGTGTGAGTGTGAGTGTGAGAGTGAGAGTGAGAGTGAGAGAGAGGCGGACCCTATCCTGAGGGCACCACAGCCTGCAAAACCTCTCTCCTAAAAACTGCTTCTGACGAAGCAAAAACATCAAATTTGTAAAACTTTGTAAAAGTATGTAAGGAGGACCAGGTAGCTGCCTTACAAATCTGCTCTATAGAGGCCTCATTCTTGAAGGCCCAAGAAGAAGCCACAGCTGTAGTTGAATAAGCCGTGATCCTCTGAGGCGGCTTATGTCCTGCTGACTCGTAAGCCAAGCGAATCATGCTCCTCAACCAAAAGGATAAAGTGGAAGAGGCTTTCTGCCCCTTGCGTTTCGCCGAATACACTACAAAAAGATGTCTGTCTGAAATCCTTCGTAGCCTGAAGATAAAAACTTCAAGGCTTGAACCACATCCAAATTATGAAGTAACCTCTCCGCAGAGGAAGAAGGGTTAGGACACAAAGAGGTCCTATGTCCTCTGATTAATGTCAACCAAAGCAGGCACAATCATTTCATTCATTAAACTTTAAATTGCACTGCTTTTGTTAAAATACTTACCTTTTCTTTCTGTAAGCCGCTCCAGCAGGGGGCAGAATAGATCTGATTGTTTCAATTTTGAACGAACGATGAAACTGCCAGAAATTAATTTGTTTAACCATTTGAGGTCCAGAATCTGGCGGAACGTGCCCTCCTTCTTTGTGACCACAAAAAGGTTTAAATAGTACTCTAGACCTTTCTCTGCTGGAGGTACTGGTACAATTACTCAGAGAGAAGGCGTCCCTCTTTTCTGGTCTTGACAGGAGGAATCTGCCCCTTGGCGGATGAGATTTGAAACCTATCCTGTAACCCCCCCCTGGGCGATGACCTCCAGAACCCAAGGGTCCTGAACATCCTGCAACCATGCTTCTGAGGAGATAATCTGCCCCCTACTCGGTCCGTTGACTGGTCGGGGCTGCCCCTTCATGCCAATTTAGTCTCGGCAGACTTCTTGTGCTGCTTGGACTTATTCCAAGCTCCCTTGGACTGCTCTGTTTTCGCGCGGGCTTCTGGCAATGGGCCTTGTCCGAACGAAAGGTAGATCCCTTAGGTTTAACCTTATTCTGTATCAGGAAGGCTCCCTTGCCTCCCATGACCGTGGATATTATAGAGTCCAGTCCTGGACCAGATAGGATCTTTCCCTGAAAGGGAAGAGATAGAAGCCTAGATTTAGATGTCATGTCCGCAGACCATGACTTCAGCCACGGAGCCCTACGGGCTAGGACGGAAATAATCTGCAAATTGGCATCATAAATTAAAGAATTAGCTACCTTCAAGGCCTTAATTCTATCCTGTATCTCGTCAAGGGGAGTCTCCCTCTTGACCATCTCATCCAGGGATTCTCACCAATATGTCGTAGCTCCGGCTACTGCAGCTACTGCCGCCGCTGGATGAAAAACAAACCGTGTGCTGAAACTTCTCTCTCAACATGTTTTCTAACTTTTTATCCATGGGCTCTTTAAACAACGAACTATCCTCGAGAGGAATCGCCGTACGCTTCGCTAGCGTGGAGATAGCACCATCCACCTTAGGGACAGTCCCCCATAGCGCGAGCTGAGCGTCCGGAACGGGGAACCGTTTCTTAAAAGAAGAGGAAGGGGAAAAGGATAAGCCCAATTTCTCCCATTTATTCTTAATAATGTTAGCCATCTTAACAGGAACCGGGAAGGTCTGAGGCACCACCCTGTCCTCATATACTTTATCAAATTTAGGAATCGAAGGTTCCTCCAGTAGCTTTGGTTCTGGAACCTCCAATGTAGCAAGCGCAAAATTTCCATCCTAAACCTAAAGTCAGGTTCCTCTGCAGCCGGAGGTTTAGATGACATGGATTCCGACCCAGAAGGAACATCCTCCGAAGAGTCGGAGTTGTCCTTGTCAGCGGATAATCTTTCAGAGATATCCATTGGAGAAGATGACATCTGGGCGGGGCCGCAAGGTTTTACCCTACGCTTGTGCATAACAGAACGTGGTAAGGCACTAATACCTCCAATGGCCGGGGCACTCACCACCTCCTTAGATCCGGACCACAGAAAAAAAAGGCTTTGTCTACTGCAACTGCAGGACAAGAAAAGGAAGTTGAATAGGCCCCGCCCAGTCACATGGAGTGCCTCGCAGGACCGCCCCTGCACTAGGGAGAAAAAACCAGAATTTATGCTTACCTGATAAATTACTTTCTCCAACGGTGTGTCCGGTCCACGGCGTCATCCTTACTTGTGGGAATATCTCTTCCCCAACAGGAAATGGCAAAGAGCCCAGCAAAGCTGGCCATATAGTCCCTCCTAGGCTTCGCCCACCCCAGACATTCGACCGACGGACAGGAGGAAATATATATAGGAGAAACCATATGGTACCGTGGTGACTGTAGTTAGAGAAAATAATTCATCAGACCTGATTAAAAAAACCAGGGCGGGCCGTGGACCGGACACACCGTTGGAGAAAGTAATTTATCAGGTATGCATAAATTCTGTTTTCTCCAACATTGGTGTGTCCGGTCCACGGCGTCATCCTTACTTGTGGGAACCAATACCAAAGCTTTAGGACACGGATGAAGGGAGGGAGCAAATCAGGTTACCTAAACGGAAGGCACCACAGCTTGCAAAACCTTTCTCCCAAAAATAGCCTCCGAAGAAGCAAAAGTATCAAATTTGTAAAATTTGGCAAAAGTGTGCAGTGAAGACCAAGTCGCTGCCTTACATATCTGGTCAACAGAAGCCTCGTTCTTGAAGGCCCATGTGGAAGCCACAGCCCTAGTGGAGTGAGCTGTGATTCTTTCAGGAGGCTGCCGTCCGGCAGTCTCATAAGCCAATCGGATGATGCTTTTAAGCCAAAAGGAAAGAGAGGTAGAAGTCGCTTTTTGACCTCTCCTTTTACCAGAATAGACAACAAACAAAGAAGATGTTTGCCTGAAATCTTTTGTAGCCTCTAAATAGAATTTTAGAGCACGGACTACGTCCAAATTGTGTAACAAACGTTCCTTCTTTGAAACTGGATTCGGACATAAAGAAGGTACAACTATCTCCTGGTTAATATTCTTGTTAGAAACAACCTTTGAAAGAAAACCAGGCTTAGTACGCAAAACCACCTTATCTGCATGGAACACCAGATAGGGCGGAGAACACTGCAGAGCAGATAAATCTGAAACTCTTCTAGCAGAAGAAATAGCAACCAAAAACAAAACTTTCCAAGATAGTAACTTAATATCTATGGAATGTAAAGGTTCAAACGGAACCCCTTGAAGAACTGAAAGAACTAGATTTAGACTCCAGGGAGGAGTCAAAGGTCTGTAAACAGGCTTGATCCTAACCAGAGCCTGAACAAATGCTTGAACATCTGGCACAGCTGCCAGTCTTTTGTGTAGTAAGACAGACAAAGCAGAGATCTGTCCCTTTAGAGAACTTGCAGATAATCCTTTCTCCAAACCTTCTTGTAGAAAGGAGAGAATCTTAGGAATTTTTATCTTATTCCATGGGAATCCTTTGGATTCACACCAAAAGATATATCTTTTCCATATTTTATGGTAAATCTTTCTAGTTACCGGTTTTCAGGCTTGAACCAGAGTATCTATCACAGAATCTGAAAACCCACGCTTTGATAGAATCAAGCGTTCAATCTCCAAGCCGTCAGCTGGAGGGAGACCAGATTTGGATGTTCGAATGGACCCTGAACAAGAAGGTCCTGTCTCAAAGGTAGCTTCCATGGTGGAGCCGATGACATATTCACCAGGTCTGCATACCAAGTCCTGCGTGGCCACGCAGGAGCTATCAAGATCACCAAGGCCCTCTCCTGTTTGATCCTGGCTACCAGCCTGGGAATGAGAGGAAACGGTGGAAATACATAAGCTAGGTTGAAGGTCCAAGGTGCTACTAGTGTATCTACTAGAGTCGCCTTGGGATCCCTGGATCTGGACCCGTAGCAAGGAACCTTGAAGTTCTGACGAGACGCCATCAGATCCATGACTGAAATGCCCCATAATTGAGTTAGTTGGGCAAATATCTCCGGGTGAAGTTCCCACTCCCCCGGATGGAATGTCTGACTACTCAGATAATCCGCTTCCCAGTTTTCCACACCTGGGATGTGGATCGCAGATAGGTGGCAGGAGTGATCCTCCGCCCATTGAATTATTTTGGTCACTTCTTTCATCGCCAGGGAACTCCTTGTTCCCCCCTGATGATTGATATACGCAACGGTCGTCATGTTGTCCGATTGGAATCTTATGAATCTGGCCTTTGCTAGCTGAGGCCAAGCCCTGAGAGCATTGAAGATCGCTCTTAGTTCCAGAATGTTTATCAGGAGAAGAGACTCTTCCCGAGACCATAGACCCTGAGCTTTCAGGGATTCCCAGACCGCGCCCCAGCCCACTAGACTGGCGTCGGTCGTGACAATGACCCACTCTGGTCTGCGGAAGCTCATTCCCTGGGATAGATGGTCCAGGGTCAGCCACCAACGGAGTGAATCTCTGGTCTTCTGATCTACTTCAATCATTGGAGACAAGTCTGTATAGTCCCCATTCCACTGTTTGAGCATGCACAGTTGTAATGGTCTTAGATGAATTTGTGCAAAAGGAACTATGTCCATTGCTGCAACTATCAACCCTACTACTTCCATGCACTGCGCTATGGAAGGACGTGGAACAGAATGAAGAACTTGACAAGTGCTTAGAAGTTTTGACTTTCTGACCTCTGTCAGAAAAATCCTCATTTCTAAGGAATCTATTATTGTTCCCAAGAAGGGAACTCTTGTTGACGGAGACAGAGAACTTTTTTCTATGTTCACCTTCCATCCGTGTGATCTGAGAAAGGCCAGAACGATGTCTGTATGAGCCTTTGCTTTTGACAGGGACGACGCTTGTATTAGAATGTCGTCCAAGTAAGGTACTACTGCAATGCCCCTCGGTCTTAGAACCGCTAGAAGGGACCCTAGTACCTTTGTGAAAATCCTTGGAGCAGTGGCTAACCCGAATAGGAGGGCCACAAACTGGTAATGTTTGTCCAGAAAGGCGAACCTTAGGAACTGATGATGTTCTTTGTGGATAGGAATATGTAGGTACGCATCCTTTAGATCCACGGTAGTCATAAATTGACCTTCCTGGATAGTGGGTAGAATCGTTCGAATGGTTTCCATCTTGAACGATGGTACCCTGAGAAATGTGTTTAGGATCTTCAAATCCAAAATTGGTCTGAAAGTTCTCTCTTTTTTGGGAACTACGAACAGATTTGAATAAAATCCCATTCCTTGTTCCTTTATTGGAACTGGGTGTATCACTCCCATCTTTAACAGGTCTTCAACACAATGTAAGAACGCCTGTCTCTTTATTTGGTTTAAGGATAAGTGAGACATGTGGAACCTTCCCCTTGGGGGTAGTTGCCTGAATTCCAGAAGATAACCCTGAGAAACTATTTCTAGTGCCCAGGGATCCTGAACATCTCTTGCCCAAGCCTAAGCAAAGAGAGAGTCTCTGCCCCCTACTAGAACCGGTCCCGGATCGGGGGCTACTCCTTCATGCTGTTTTGTTAGCAGCAGCAGGCTTCTTGGCCTGCTTACCCTTGTTCCAGCCTTGCATCGGTTTCCAGGCTGGTTTGGGTTGTGAGGCATTATCCTCTTGCTTAGAGGATGCAGAATTAGAGGCCGGTCCGTTCCTGATATTGCGAAAGGAACGAAAATTAGACTTATTCTTGGCCTTGAAAGGCCTATCTTGTGGAAGGGCGTGGCCCTTTCCCCCAGTGATGTCTGAGATAATCTCTTTCAATTCTGGTCCAAATAGAGTTTTACCTTTGAAAGGGATGTTAAGCAATTATGTCTTGGATGACACATCCGCTGGCCAAGACTTTAGCCAAAGCGCTCTGCGCGCCACGATTGCAAACCCTGAATTTTTCGCCGCTAATCTAGCTAATTGCAAAGCGGCATCTAAAATAAAAGAGTTAGCCAACTTAAGTGCGTGAACTCTGTCCATAACCTCCTCATATGGAGTCTCTCTACTGAGCGACTTTTCTAGTTCCTCGAACCAGAACCACGCTGCTGTAGTGACAGGAACAATGCACGAAATTGGTTGTAGAAGGTAACCTTGCTGTACAAAAATCTTTTTAAGCAAACCCTCCAATTTTTTATCCATAGGATCTTTGAAAGCAAAACTATCCTCGATAGGAATAGTAGTGCGCTTGTTTAGAGTAGAAACTGCCCCCTCAACCTTAGGGACTGTCTGCCATAAGTCCTTTCTGGGGTCGACCATAGGAAATAATTTCTTAAATATAGGGGGGGGAACAAAAAAGGTATGCCGGACTTTTCCCACTCCTTATTCACTATGTCCGCCACCCGCTTGGGTATAGGAAAAGCGTCGGGTGCACCGGAACCTCTAGGAACTTGTCCATCTTGCATAATTTCTCTGGAATGACCAAGTTGTCACAATCATCCAGAGTAGATAACACCTCCTTAAGCAGTGCGCGGAGATGTTCTAATTTAAATTTAAAATGTCACAACATCAGGTTCAGCTTGTTGAGAAATTTTTCCTGAATCTGAAATTTCCCCATCTGACAAAACCTCCCTCATGGCCACTTCAGATTGGTGTGAGGGTATGACAGAACAATTATCATCAGCGCCCTCCTGCTCTTCAGTGATATACAGGCATTTTGGATAAAATATTTGCTATGGAGTTATCCATTACAGCCGTCAATTGTTGCATGGTAATAAGCATTGGCGCGCTAGATGTACTAGGGGCCTCCTGCGTGGGCAAAACTGGTGTAGACACAGTAGGAGATGATGTAGTATCATGTTTACTCCCCTCATCTGAGGAATCATCTTGGGCAATTTCATTATCTGTGGCAGTACTGTCCTTACTTTGTTTGGACGCTATGGCACAATTACTACACAAATTTAAATGGGGAGACACATTGGCTTTCATACATATAGAACATAGCTTATCCGAAGGCACAGACATGTTAAACAGGCTTAAACTTGTAAATAAAGCACAAAAAACGTTTTAAAACAAAACCGTTACTGTCTCTTTAAATTTTAAACAGAAAACACTTTAATACTGAATATGTGAAAAAGTATGAAGGAATTGTTCAAAAATTACCACAGTGTCTTAAAGCATTAAGAGTATTGCACACCAATTTTCAGAGCTTTAACCCTTAAAATAACGGAACCGGAGCCGTTTACAAATTTAACCCCTATACAGTCCCAGCTATAGCCTTTGCTGTGACCTAACCAAGCCCAGAGGGGAATACGATACCAAGTGACGCCTTCTAGAAACTTTTCCAGCTACTTTCAGATCCTCACACATGCATCTGCATGTCTTGCTCTCAAAAAACAACTGCGCAGTAATGGCGCGAAAATGAGGCTCAGCCTACAACAGGGAAGGCCCTCCCTGACTAGAAAAGGTGTCTAACATAGTGCCTGCCGTTAAAAAACGTTCCCCAAGTTTATAAATGTGAATTATCAGCATAAACATGTATAAAATGCCCAAATAAGGCAATCGATTTAGCCCATAAAAGTGTCTACCAGTTTTATAGCCCATATTAAGCCCTTTATTCTGTTTGCTTGACTAAGAAAATGGCTTACCGGTCCCCATGAGGGGAAATGACAGCCTTCCAGCATTACATGGTCTTGTTAGAAATATGGCTAGTCATACCTTAAGCAGAAAAGTCTGCTAACTGTTTCCCCCAACTGAAGTTACTTCATCTCAACAGTCCTATGTGGAAACAGCAATCGATTTTAGTTACTGTCTGCTAAAATCATCTTCCTCTCACAAACAGAAATCTTCATCCTTTTCTGTTTCAGAGTAAATAGTACATACCAGCACTATTTTAAAATAACAAACACTTGATAGAAGAATAAAAAACTACATTTAAACACCAAAAAACTCTTAACCATCTCCGTGGAGATGTTGCCTGTGCAACGGCAAAGAGAATGACTGGGGTGGGCGGAGCCTAGGAGGGACTATATGGCCAGTTGGAGAAAACCACGCCAAATCAGCCAAGTAAGCAACTCTCAAAAATGACACCTGTAGTCAACCATTGCCAGAGCCTCATCTCGCACATATCGCAGCAATGACACAACGAACAACATTATGTACAAACCCCCCCCCTCCGTTCAATAATCCCCATTCCAGGGATATTAACCCTCAATTCTATAAAGATAAAAGGAGTCACACTGTGACCCTGTCTTCTTCCATTATGTATATAAAAAAATGAAACTCTTACCAGAATCTATGCCATGGAACAGGAACACAGCCTCTCAAGTGTGACAGTGTAGTAGCATCACTCCTGACATGGACTTGAGTGTAGGAAGCAGGCAGCAAAACTTGTCAACGTTGATTGCTTATTGAGCTGTTAATATGAGTCGGGATGGTTTCACAGAAAGTCTCTCCCTGCATCTCCAGACTAAACTTTCACCCATGCTCTCACTAAGAGTGAGACAGAACTACTTAAAACTCAGTCCCATTTCAAAGAGTACTACCCTCCATAAGAGACTACTCTAAATCTTCCTACACTTCTCTGCCAACCTCCTGGCAAAGAATGACTGGGGGAGGTATTTAAGCCTTTGGCTGGGGTGTCTTTGCCTCCTCCTGGTGACCAGGTTCTGAATTCCCACAAGTAATGAATGAAGCTGTGGACTCTCCTCTCCCCTTTAGATGGAAAAACATAATTTATGTAAGAACTTACCTGATAAATTCATTTCTTTCATATTAGCAAGAGTCCATGAGCTAGTGACGTATGGGATATACATTCCTACCAGGAGGGGCAAAGTTTCCCAAACCTCAAAATGCCTATAAATACACCCCTCACCACACCCACAATTCAGTTTAACGAATAGCCAAGAAGTGGGGTGATAAAAAAGTGCGAAAGCATATAAAATAAGGAACTGGAATAATTGTGCTTTATATAAAATCATAACCACCACAAAAAAAGGGCGGGCCTCATGGACTCTTGCCAATATGAAAGAAATGAATTTATCAGGTAAGTTCTTACATAAATTATGTTTTCTTTCATGTCCATGAGCTAGTGACGTATGGGATAATGACTACCCAAGATGTGGATCTTTCCACACAAGAGTCACTAGAGAGGGAGGGATAAAATAAAGACAGCCAATTCCTGCTGAAAATAATCCACACCCAAAATAAAGTTTAACGAAAAACATAAGCAGAAGATTCAAACTGAAACCGCTGCCTGAAGTACTTTTCTACCAAAAACTGCTTCAGAAGAAGAAAATACATCAAAATGGTAGAATTTAGTAAAAGTATGCAAAGAGGACCAAGTTGCTGCTTTGCAGATCTGGTCAACCGAAGCTTCATTCCTAAACGCCCAGGAAGTAGAAACTGACCTAGTAGAATGAGCTATAATTCTCTGAGGCGGAATTTTACCCGACTCAACATAGGCAAGATGAATTAAAGATTTCAACCAAGATGCCAAAGAAATGGCAGAAGCTTTCTGGCCTTTTCTAGAACCGGAAAAGATAACAAAGACTAGAAGTCTTACGGAAAGATTTCGTAGCTTCAACATAATATTTCAAAGCTCTAACAACATCCAAAGAATGCAACGATCTCTCCTTAGAATTCTTAGGATTAGGACATAATGAAGGAACCACAATTTCTCTACTAATGTTGTTGGAATTCACAACTTTAGGTAAAAATTTCAAAAGAAGTTCGCAACACCCGCCTTATCCTCATGAAAAATCAGAAAAGGAGACTCACAAGAAAGAGCAGATAATTCAGAAACTCTTCTGGCAGAAGAGATGGCCAAAAGGAACAAAACTTTCCAAGAAAGTAATTTAATGTCCAATGAATGCATAGGTTCAAACGGAGGAGCTTGAAGAGCTCCCAGAACCAAATTCAAACTCCAAGGAGGAGAAATTGACTTAATGACAGGTTTTATACGAACCAAAGCTTGTACAAAACAATGAATATCAGGAAGAATAGCAATCTTTCTGTGAAAAAGAACAGAAAGAGCAGAGATTTGTCCTTTCAAAGAACTTGCGGACAAACCCTTATCTAAACCATCCTGAAGAAACTGTAAAATTCTCGGAATTCTAAAAGAATGCCAAGAAAAATGATGAGAAAGACACCAAGAAATATAAGTCTTCCAGACTCTAAATATATCTCTCGAGATACAGATTTACGAGCCTGTAACATAGTATTAATCACAGAGTCAGAGAAACCTCTTTGACCAAGAATCAAGCGTTCAATTCTCCATACCTTTAAATTTAAGGATTTCAGATCCTGATGGAAAAAAGGACCTTGTGACAAAATGGTCTGGTCTTAACGGAAGAGTCCACGGTTGGCAAGAGGCCATGCCGGACAAGATCCGCATACCAAAACCTGTGAGGCCATGCCGGAGCTACCAGCAGAACAAACGAGCATTCCTTCAGAATCTTGGAGATTACTCTTGGAAGAAGAACTAGAGGCGGAAAGATATAGGCAGGATGATACTTCCAAGGAAGTGATAATGCATCCACTGCCTCCGCCTGAGGATCCCGGGATCTGGACAGATACCTGGGAAGTTTCTTGTTTTAGATGGGACGCCATCAGATCTATTTCTGGAAGTTCCCACATTTGAACAATCTGAAGAAATACCTCTGGGTGAAGAGACCATTCGCCCGGATGCAACGTTTGGCGACTGAGATAATCCGCTTCCCAATTGTCTACACCTGGGATATGAACCGCAGAGATTAGACAGGAGCTGGATTCCGCCCAAACCAAAATTTGAGATACTTCTTTCATAGCCAGAGGACTGTGAGTCCCTCCTTGATGATTGATGTATGCCACAGTTGTGACATTGTCTGTCTGAAAACAAATGAACGATTCTCTCTTCAGAAGAGGCCAAAACTGAAGAGCTCTGAAAATTGCACGGAGTTCCAAGATATTGATAGGTAATCTCACCTCCTGAGATTCCCAAACTCCCTGTGCCGTCAGAGATCCCCACACAGCTCCCCAACCCGTGAGACTTGCATCTGTTGAAATTACAGTCCAGGTCGGAAGCACAAAAGAAGCCCCCTGAATTAAACGATGGTGATCTGTCCACAATGTTAGAGAGTGTCGAACAATCGGTTTTAAAGATAGTTTGAGATATCTTTGTGTAATCCTTGCACCATTGCTTCAGCATACAGAGCTGAAGAGGTCGCAGGTGAAAACGAGCAAAGGGGATCGCGTCCGATGCAGCAGTCATAAGACCTAGAATTTCCATGCATAAGGCTACCGAAGGGGAATGATTGTGACTGAAGGTTTCGACAAGCTGAAATCAATTTTAGACGTCTCTTGTCCTGTTAAAAGACGGAGTCATGGACACTGAATCCATCTGGAAACCCAGAAAGGTTACCCTTGTCTGAGGAATCAAAGAACTTTTTGGTAAATTGATCCTCCAACCATGATCTTGAAGAAACAACACAAGTCGATTCGTATGAGATTCTGCTAAATGTAAAGACTGAGCAAGTACCAAGATATCGTCCAAATAAGGAAATACCACAATACCCTGTTCTCTGATTACAGACAGAAGGGCAAACCGAGAACCTTTGTAAAAATTCTTGGAGCTGTAGCTAGGCCAAACGGCAGAGCCACAAACTGGTAATGCTTGTCCAGAAAAGAGAATCTCAGGAACTGATAATGATCTGGATGAATCGGAATATGCAGATATGCATCCTGTAAATCTATTGTGGACATATAATTCCCTTGCTGAACAAAAGGCAAGATAGTCCTTACAGTTTACCATTTTGAACGTTGGTATCCTTACATAACGATTCAATATTTTTAGATCTAGAACTGGTCTTGAAGGAATTCTCCTTCTTTGGTACAATGAAGAGATTTGAATAAAACCCCATCCCCTGTTCCTGAACTGGAACTGGCATAATTACTCCAGTCAACTCTAGATCTGAAACACATTTCAGAAATGCTTGAGCTTTTACTGGATTTACTGGGACACGGGAAAGAAAAAATCTCTTTGCAGGAGGTCTCATCTTGAAACCAATTCTGTACCCTTCTGAAACAATGTTCTGAATCCAAAGATTGTGAACAGAATTGATCCAAATTTCCTTGAAAAAAACGTAACCTGCCCCCTACCAGCTGAGCTGGAATGAGGGCCCGCACCTTCATGTGGACTTAGAAGCAGGCTTTGCCTTTCTAGCTGGCTTGGATTTATTCCAGACTGGAGATGGTTTCCAAACTGAAACTGCTCCTGAGGATGAAGGATCAGGCTTTTGTTCTTTGTTGAAACGAAAGGAACGAAAACGATTATTAGCCCTGCTTTTACCTTTAGATTTTTTATCCTGTGGTAAAAAAGTTCCTTTCCCACAATAACAGTTGAAATGATGGAATCCAACTGAGAACCAAATAATTTGTTTACCCTGGAAAGAAATAGAAAGTAAAGTTGATTTAGAAGCCATATCAGCATTCCAAGTTTTAAGCCATAAAGCTCTTCTAGCTAAAATAGCTAGAGACATAAACCTGACATCAACTCTGATAATATCAAAAATGGCATCACAGATAAAATTATTAGCATGGCTGAAGAAGAATAATAATGTCATGAGAATCACGATGTGTTACTTGTTGCGCTAAAGTTTCCAACCAAAAAGTTGAAGCTGCAGCAACATCAGCCAAAGATATAGCAGGTCTAAGAAGATTACCTGAACACAGATAAGCTTTTCTTAGAAAGGACTCAATTTCCTATCTAGAGGATCCTTAAAACGAAGTACCATCTGACGTAGGAATAGTAGTACGTTTAGCAAGGGTAGAAATAGCCCCATCAACTTTAGGGATTTTGTCCCAAAATTCTAATCTGTCAGACAGCACAGGATATAAATGCTTAAAACGTTTAGAAGGAGTAAATGAATTACCCAATTTATCCCATTCTTTGGAAATTACTGCAGAAATAGCATTAGGACAGGAAAAACTTCTGGAATTAACCACAGGAGCTTTAAATACCTTATCCAAACGTTTAGAATTAGTATCAAGAGGACCAGAATCCTCTATTTCTAAAGCAATTAGAACTTCTTTAAGTAAAGAACGAATAAATTCCATTTTAAATAAATATGAAGATTTATCAGCATCAACCTCAGAGACAGAATCCTCTGAACCAGAGGAGTCATCAGAATCAGAATGATGATGTTCATTTAAAAATTCATCTGTAGGGAGAGAAGTTTTAAAAGATTTTTACGTTTACTAGAAGGAGAAATAACAGACATAGCCTTCTTTATGGATTCAGAAACAAAATCTCTTATATTATCAGGAACATTCTGCACCTTAGATGTTGAGGGAACTGCAACAGGCAATGGTACTTTATCTAAAGGGAAATATTATCTGCTTTAACAAGTTTGTCATGACAATCATACAAACAACAGCTGGAGAAATAGCTACCAAAAGTTTACAGCAGATATACTTAGCATTGGTAGATTCAGCACTTGACAGCGATTTTCCTGTAGTATCTTCTGACTCAGATGCAACGTGAGACATCTTGCAATATGTAAGAGAAAAAACAACATATATATATATATATATATATAAAGCTAAAATTGATCAAATTCCTTAAATGACAGTTTCAGGAATGGGGAAAAATGCCAAAGAACAAGCTTCTAGCAACCAGAAGCAATAAAAAATGAAACTTAAATAATGTGGAGACAAAAGCGACGCCCATATTTTTTCGCAGCCAAATAAGACGCCCACATTTTTTTGGCGCCAAAAATGACGCCTACAGTCCGGAAACGCCGACAATTTTTGGGCGCGAAATAAACGTCAAAAAATGACGCCAACTTCCGGCGACACGTATGACGCCGGAAACGGAAATAGAATTTTTTTTGCGCCAAAAAAGTCCCGCGCCAAGAATGACGCAATAAAATGAAGCATTTCAGCCCCCACGAGCCTAACAGCCCACAGGGAAGAGTCAAATTTTTTGAAGGTAAGAAAAAATGGTTAAATCAAAATGCATTATCCCAAATATGAAACTGTCTGAAAATAAGGAAAGTTGAACATTCTGAGTCCAAGGGCAAATAAATGTTTGAATACATATATTTAGAACTTTATAAACAAAGTGCCCAACATAGCTTGGAGTGTCACAGAAAATAAGACTTACTTACCCCAGGACACTCATCTACATATAGTAGGATAGCCAAACCAGTACTGAAACGAGAATCAGCAGAGGTAATGGTATATATAAGGAGTATATCGTCGATCTGAAAAGGGAGGTAAGAGATGAATCTCTACGACCGATAACAGAGAACCTATGAAATAGACCCCGTAGAAGGAGCTCACTGCATTCAAATAGGCCAATACTCTCCTCACATCCCTCTGACATTCCACTGCATGCTGAGAGGAAAACCGGGCCTCCAACTTGCTGCGGAGCGCATATCAACGTAGAATCTAGCACAAACTTACTTCACCACCTCCATCGGAGGCAAAGTTTTGTAAAACTGAATTGTGGGGTGTGGTGAGGGGTGTATTTATTAGGCATTTTGAGGTTTGGGAAACTTTGCCCCTCCCTGTAGGAATGTATATCCCATACGTCACTATCTCATGGACTCTTGCTAATTACATGAAAGAAACACACCCTGCTGACTTCAAAGTTTTTAACTTTACTACATATCTGTTCACTAATTGGCTTTTATTGATAAGTGTCAAAACAGAGTACCTAAAGGGACAGTCACTACAAAATTTTTTACTGTTAAAAAGATATAACCTTTATTACCCATTCCCCAGTTTTGCATAACTCAGCACCAATATATAAATATACTTTTCACCTCTGTGATTACTGTGTATCTAAACTTCTTCTGAAAGCCCTCTGAACAAGACTTATCTATTGACTTGATTTTTAGCCAATTAGCGCATTGTCAGTCACAACTTCACAGGTGTAAGCAACAAAGGGGATCCCAGAGAAACCTTTACAATCATTTGTGTCATTATTGCACAAGTAGTAATTAAATTTCAGTGAGAAACCCAAAGTTTGAGAAAAAGTAAAAAAAAAAAAAAAAATTTCCTTTTCTTAATATGATCGCATTTGGGCAGTGAAATGGTGGCATGAAATATACTAAAATGGGCCTAGATCAATAACTTTGAGTGGTCTACTTTAATTCAATATTTAGGGGCAAGTTCTTCACAGACATTCCCTGGTAGCAAATGGATTAAATTTACAAACATTCTATAAATTTAACTGAGCATGAAAGTTTCCACCATCATTAATATCTGTGTGTTAATAGATGTGTGTATTTGTTCGTTGATATGGACAAAAGACAAGTAAAGCGTTCGGATTTGTGGAGCCAGATTTATTCCTCTGAAAGAGCAACACACAACGATCCTGATTTGCACAAATCTGTGTGTGTTGGCTCTTTTCGGAGGCTAATTTTATTCCTCTAAAAGCACAAGGTGTCATTTTTAGCTGACCATATTAGTCATTCCATTCAACAATGATTGCACATATATAGTTAAATGGGCAGTATACAGCAATTTTCATTGAACTTCAAGTAAAACACTACTATAAAGAATAATATGCACAGATACGGATATAAAAATCCAGTGTAAAACCTTAAAACTTACTTAGAAGCTCCCAAGTTTAACACTATTAATGAGATAAGCCTGGGACACCCACTGAAAGGGGGCTGATAGCAGAACCCCCTCCCCTGCATTTGAAAAGACCCATTATACAAATAGAATCAGTCCTGAAGGACTGAATACATCTAAAACTTGGGGGCTTGTTAGGATCTGAAAATCAGCACAATGTTATTTAAAATAAGCAAAATTATAGATTATTAACAAAAACACCCCCCAGATGGGCAATATAAATGGATCTAAAAAAACATTTAGCAAAGAAAAATCTAGTGTATAATGTCCCTTTAATGTGTGGTGCATGCAAATACAACCATTTAAAAACAGAATTATATGTTTACCTGATAAATTACTTTCCTCCAACGGTGTGTCCGGTCCACGGGCGTCATCCTTACTTGTGGGATATTCTCTTCCCCAACAGGAAATGGCAAAGAGCCCAGCAAAGCTGGTCACATGATCCCTCCTAGGCTCCCGCCTTCCCCAGTCATTCGACGACCGACTTAAAGGAGGAATATTTGCATAGGAGAAATCATATGATACCGTGGTGACTGTAGTTAAAGAAAATAAATTATCAGACCTGATTAAAAAACCAGGGGCGGGCCGTGGACCGGACACACCGTTGGAGAAAGTAATTTATCAGGTAAACATAAATTCTGTTTTCTCCAACATAGGTGTGTCCGGTGCACGGCGTCATCCTTACTTGTGGGAACCAAGACCAAAGCTTTAGGACACGGGATGATGGGAGGGAGCAAAGTCAGGTCACCTAGATGGAAGGCACCCACGGCTGTCAAAACCTTTCCTCCCAAAAAATAGCCTCAGAAGAAGCAAAAGTAATCAAATTTGTAAAATTTGGTAAAAGTGTGCGTGAAGACCAAGTCGCTGCCTTACATATCTGATCAACAGAAGCCTCGTTCTTGAAGGGCCCATGTGGAAGCCACGGCCCTAAGTGGAATGAGCTGTGATTCTTTCAGGAGGGCTGCCGTCCGGCCAGTCTCATAAGCCAATCTGATGTATGCTTTAAGCCAAAAAGAGAGAGAGGTAGAAGTTGCTTTTTTGACCTCTCCTTTTACCAGAATAAACAACAAACAAGGAAGATGTTTGTCTGAAATCCTTTGTAGCCTCTAAATAGAATTTTAGAGCACGAACTACATCCAAATTGTGCAACAAACGTTCCTTCTTTGAAACTGGATTCGGACACAAAGGCGGCACGACTATCTCCTGGTTAATATTTTTGTTAGAAACAACTTTCGGAAGAAAACCAGGTTTAGTACGCAAAACCACCTTATCTGCATGGAACACCAGATAAGGAGGAGAACACTGCAGAGCAGATAACTCTGAAACTCTTCTAGCAGAAGAAATTGCAATCAAAAACAAAACTTTCCAAGATAATAACTTGATATCAACGGAATGTAGGGGTTCAAACGGAACCCCCTGAAGAACTGAAAGAACTAAATTGAGACTCCAAGGAGGAGTCAAAGGTTTGTAAACAGGCTTGATTCTAACCAGAGCCTGAACAAAAGCTTGAACATCTGGCACAGCCGCCAGCTTTTTGCGAAGTAAAACAGATAAAGCAGAAATCTGTCCCTTCAAAGAACTTGCAGATAATCCTTTCTCCAAACCTTCTTGAAGAAAGGATAGAATCTTAGGAATTTATATCTCGTTCCATGGGAATCTTTAGATTCACCACCAACAGATATATTATTTTCCATATTTTTATGGTAGATTTTCTAGTTACAGGCTTTCTGGCCTGAACAAGGAGTATCAATGACAGAATCTGAGAACCCTCGCTTGATAAAATCAAGCGTTCAATCTCCAAGCAGTCAGTTGGAGTGAGGCCAGATTCGGATGTTCGAACGGACCTTGAACAAGAAGGTCCTGTCTCAAAGGTAGCTTCCATGGTGGAGCCGATGACATATTCACCAGATCTGCATACCAAGTCCTGCGTGGCCACGCAGGAGCTATCAAGATCACCGATACCCTCTCCTGTTTGATCCTGGCTACCAGCCTGGGAATGAGAGGAAACGGTGGGAACACATAAGCTAGTTTGAAGCTCCAAGGTGCTACTAGTGCATCCACTAGAGTCGCCTTGGGATCCCTGGATCTGGACCCGTAGCAAGGAACCTTGAAGTTCTGACGAGACGCCATCAGATCCATGTCTGGAATGCCCCACAATTGAATTATTTGGGCAAAGATTTCCGGATGGAGTTCCCACTCCCCCGGATGAAATGTCTGACGACTCAGAAAATCCGCTTCCCAATTTTCCACTCCTGGGATGTGGATTGCAGACAAGTGGCAGGAGTGAGTCTCCGCCCATTGAATTATTTTGGTCACTTCTTCCATCGCCAGGGAACTCCTTGTTCCCCCCTGATGGTTGATATACGCAACAGTCGTCATGTTGTCTGATTGAAACCGTATGAATTTGGCCTTTGCTAGCTGAGGCCAAGCCTTGAGAGCATTGAATATCGCTCTCAGTTCCAGAATATTTATCGGGAGAAGAGATTCTTCCCGAGACCAAAGACCCTGAGCTTTCAGGGGTTCCCAGACCGCGCCCCAGCCCACCAGACTGGCGTCGGTCGTGACAATGACCCACTCTGGTCTGCGGAAGCTCATCCCTTGTGACAGGTTGTCCAGGG
Organism: Bombina bombina; assembly: GCF_027579735.1. Lineage (NCBI taxonomy): Eukaryota > Metazoa > Chordata > Amphibia > Anura > Bombinatoridae > Bombina > Bombina bombina. Next base: position 173,047,467 of record NC_069506.1, on the reverse strand, counting down.
TCAGCCACCAACGGAGTGAATCTCTGGTCCTCTGATCTACTTGTATCGTCGGAGACAAGTCTGTATAATCCCCATTCCACTGACTGAGCATGCACAGTTGTAATGGTCTTAGATGAATTCGCGCAAAAGGAACTATGTCCATTGCCGCGACCATCAAACCTATTACTTCCATGCACTGCGCTATGGAAGGAAGAAGAACAGAATGAAGTACTTGACAAGAGCTTAGAAGTTTTGATTTTCTGGCCTCTGTCAGAAAAATCCTCATTTCTAAGGAGTCTATTATTGTTCCCAAGAAGGGAACTCTTGTTGACGGAGATAGAGAACTTTTTTCTACGTTCACTTTCCACCCGTGAGATCTGAGAAAGGCCAGGACAATGTCCGTATGAGCCTTTGCTTGTGGTAGAGACGACGCTTGAATCAGTATGTCGTCCAAGTAAGGTACTACTGCAATGCCCCTTGGTCTTAGCACCGCTAGAAGGGACCCTAGTACCTTTGTGAAAATTCTTGGAGCAGTGGCTAATCCGAATGGAAGTGCCACAAACTGGTAATGCTTGTCCAGAAAGGCGAACCTTAGGAACCGATGATGTTCCTTGTGGATAGGAATATGTAGATACGCATCCTTTAAATCCACCGTGGTCATGAATTGACCTTCCTGGATGGTAGGAAGAATTGTCCGAATGGTTTCCATTTTGAACGATGGAACCTTGAGAAATTTGTTTAGGATCTTGAGATCTAAGATTGGTCTGAATGTTCCCTCTTTTTTGGGAACTATGAACAGATTGGAGTAGAATCCCATCCCTTGTTCTCCTAATGGAACCGGATGAATCACTCCCATTTTTAACAGGTCTTCTACACAATGTAAGAATGCCTGTCTTTTTATGTGGTCTGAAGACAATTGAGACCTGTGGAACCTCCCCCTTGGGGGTAGCTCCTTGAATTCCAGAAGATAACCTTGGGAGATTATTTCTAGCGCCCAAGGATCCAGAACATCTCTTGCCCAAGCCTGAGCGAAGAGAGAAAGTCTGCCCCCCACCAGATCCGGTCCCGGATCGGGGGCCAACATCTCATGCTGTCTTGGTAGCAGTGGCAGGTTTCTTGGCCTGCTTACCTTTGTTCCAGCCTTGCATTGGCCTCCAGGCTGGCTTGGTTTGAGAAGTATTACCCTCTTGCTTAGAGGATGTAGAACTTGAGGCTGGTCCGTTTCTGCGAAAGGGACGAAAATTTGGTTTATTTTTAGCCTTAAAAGACCTATCCTGAGGAAGGGCGTGGCCCTTACCCCCAGTGATATCTGAAATAATCTCTTTCAAGTCAGGGCCAAACAGCGTTTTCCCCTTGAAAGGTATGTTAAGCAATTTTGTCTTGGAAGACGCATCCGCTGACCAAGATTTTAGCCAAAGCGCTCTGCGCGCCACAATAGCAAACCCTGAATTTTTCGCCGCTAATCTAGCTAATTGCAAAGTGGCGTCTAAAGTAAAAGAGTTAGCCAATTTAAGAGCGTGAACTCTGTCCATAATCTCCTCATAAGAAGAATCTTTATCGAGCGACTTTTCTAGTTCATCGAACCAGAAACACGCTGCTGTAGTGACAGGAACAATGCATGAAATTGGTTGTAGAAGGTAACCTTGCTGAACAAACATCTTTTTAAGCAAACCCTCTAATTTTTTATCCATAGGATCTTTGAAAGCACAACTATCTTCTATAGGGATAGTAGTGCGTTTGTTTAGAGTAGAGACCGCCCCCTCGACTTTGGGGACTGTCTGCCATAAGTCCTTTCTGGGGTCGACCATAGGAAACAATTTCTTAAATATAGGGGGAGGGACAAAAGGTATGCCGGGCCTTTCCCATTCTTTGTTTACAATGTCCGCCACCCGCTTGGGTATAGGAAAAGCTTCGAGGGGCCCCGGGACCTCTAGGAACTTGTCCATCTTACATAATTTCTCTGGAATGACCAAATTGTCACAATCATCCAGAGTAGACAACACCTCCTTAAGCAGAGCGCGGAGATGTTCCAATTTAAATTTGAATGTAATCACATCAGGTTCAGCTTGTTGAGAAATTTTCCCTGAATATGAAATTTCTCCCTCAGACAAAACCTCCCTGGCCCCCTCAGACTGGTGTAGGGGCATGTCAGAACCATTATCATCAGCGTCCTCATGCTCTTCAGTATTTTCTAAAACAGAGCAGTCGCGCTTTCGCTGATAAATGGGCATTTTGGCTAAAATGTTTTTGATAGAATTATCCATTAAAGCCGTTAATTGTTGCATAGTAAGGAGTATTGGCGCACTAGATGTACTAGGGGCCTCCTGTGTGGGCAAGACTGGCGTAGACGAAGGAGGGGATGATGCAGTACCATGCTTACTCCCCTCACTTGAGGTATCATCTTGGGCATCATTTTCTCTAAATTGTTTGTCACATACATCACATCTATTTAAATGAGAAGGAACCTTGGCTTCCTCACATACAGAACATAGTCTATCTGATAGTTCAGACATGTTAAACAGGCATAAACTTGATAACAAAGTACAAAAAAACGTTTTAAAATAAAAACGTTACTGTCACTTTAAATTTTAAACTGAACACACTTTATTACTGAATATGTGAAAAAGTATGAAGGAATTGTTCAAAATTCACCAAAATTTCACCACAGTGTCTTAAAGCCTTAAAAGTATTGCACACCAAATTTGAAAGCTTTAACTCTTAAAATAACGGAACCGGAGCCGTTTTTATATTTAACCCCTATACAGTCCCTGGTATCTGCTTTGCTGAGACCCAACCAAGCCCAGAGGGGAATACGATACCAAATGACGCCTTCAGTAAGCTTTTTCTATGTATCTGAGCTCCTCACACATGCATCTGCATGCCTTGCTTCCCAAAAACAACTGCGCATTAGTGGCGCGAAAATGAGGCTCTGCCTATGATTAGAGAAGGCCCCCAGTGAAAAAGGTGTCCAATACAGTGCCTGCCGTTTCTTTAACATAATTCCCAAGAATAAAATAACTCCTCAAAGCTATAAACTATTAAAAATGCTTATAAATCAATCGTTTTAGCCCAGAAAAATGTCTACCAGTCTTTAAAGCCCTTGTGAAGCCCTTTATTCTTATTTAATAAAAATGGCTTACCGGATCCCATAGGGAAAATGACAGCTTCCAGCATTACCAAGTCTTGTTAGAAATGTGTCATACCTCAAGCAGCAAAAGTCTGCTCACTGTTTCCCCCAACTGAAGTTAATTCCTCTCAACAGTCCTGTGTGGAAACAGCCATCGATTTTAGTAACGGTTGCTAAAATCATTTTCCTCTTACAAACAGAAATCTTCATCTCTTTTCTGTTTCAGAGTAAATAGTACATACCAGCACTATTTTAAAATAACAAACTCTTGATTGAAGAATAAAAACTACATTTAAAAACCAAAAAACTCTAAGCCATCTCCGTGGAGATGTTGCCTGTGCAACGGCAAAGAGAATGACTGGGGAAGGCGGAGCCTAGGAGGGATCATGTGACCAGCTTTGCTGGGCTCTTTGCCATTTCCTGTTGGGGAAGAGAATATCCCACAAGTAAGGATGACGCCGTGGACCGGACACACCTATGTTGGAGAAAAAGTCAATACATTGTAGGAGTTTATCACAAGCCACCGATTAATGCTTTAGTTCTGTCTTTCTACATAAGAGATGAATAAAACTATTTAAGGAATAGTCTAGTACAAATGAAACATTTACGATTCAGATAGAGCATGCAATTTTAAGCAACTTTCTAATTTACTCCCATTATCAATTCGTTCTCTTGTTATCTGTATTTTAATGTAGGGTTAGGAGCCGGACCATTTTTGGTTCAGACCCTGGGTAGAGCTTGTTGACTGGTGGCTACATTTAGACACCAATCAGAAAGTGCTACCTGAACCAAAAATGGTCCGGCTCAGATGCTTACATTCTTGCTTTTTCAAATAAAGATAGCAAAAGAACAAAGAAAATTTGACAAAAGGAGTTAATTAGAAAGTTGCTTAAAATTGCATGCTCTATCTGAATCATGAAAGTTTAATTTTGGACTAGACTATTCCTTTAAAGCACTTATATTTATTTATTTCAAGTAGTAATGCATTAACAAAAACAAAAAAACAAAGCTAATGGATCATTTTTAAGTTAGTTTAACTGAGCAGAACAGAAAATCAGAAGAACCAATTAAGAGTGAAAGTTATGTTATTACATGATTGATGCTCAATGGTGGTAAACAAATTGCATGAGAAACCTAACAGTTACACACAAAATGTAATTAAGTGACAGTATAAAATGTTATTATGTCATAAGTTTTTGCTGTTTAGGATAAGATCTGCCAAGACTATTAAAAATTATATGGTTAGATCACATCAGCATTTGTACTTTTTGCTTCTGTGCAATCAAGAATAGACAGCGGAAAACAGAAGTCACTGCATAACTATAACCATGATTCAGATAGAAAGTTGCTTAAAATTGCATGCTCTATTTTAATCCTTTTATCAAATTCTTTGTTCGCTTGGTATCTTTATTTGAAAAATCAAGAAGATAAGCGTAGGAGCTGGCCAATTTTTGATTCAGCTCCCTGAGTAGTGCTTGCTAATTGGTGGCTACATTTAACCACCAATCAGCAAGTGCCACACAGGTTCTGAACCACAAATGTGCCGGCTCCTAAGCTCATATTCCTGCTTTTCAAATAAAGATACTAAGAGAATGAAGGAAAATAGGAGTAAATTAGAAAGTTGCTTAAAATTGTATGCTCTGATTTATGGAAAAAAAATTGGGTTTCATATCCCTTTAAGTGTGTGTGTGTGTGTGTGTGTGTGTGTGTGTGTGTGTATGCGTATGTGTGTGAGTATGCGTATGAGATATATATATATATGTGTGTGTGTGTGTGTGTGTGTTTTAACAAGTTTAAAAAAAAAAAAAAAAAAACACAAGGCTTTATTTCAGGAGTGATAGCAAAAATGCTAAAAAATCCATTGTATTTTGGGCAAGTTCTTCTCTGAAGGTCTCGGTAGTGAAAGGGTTAAACAACATTATCAGCTTGCCACTGCTCTCGATTTTGCAGCTCAACTAAATATAGTGTGCGCCCGTGCTGGGTAAAGCAGTCAGTACATGCTACATCTAGTTGAGCTGCGGGATTGAGCGCGCTGTAATATAAAGTACAGCACCAAAGAAGACAATACAGGTAAGGTAAGTAAACTTTTTGGGACAGAAATCTTATCACTTTTTTTACCCACAGGTACAACTAGCCTAATGTTATATAATTCTGCACATAGTGCAGAATTATGAAACTCATCCAAATATTTACTGTCCCTTTAAGTGAACATTTACATCCTAGTGATGTAAATGTTAACAAAATGTATCAAACTTACTAGCTCCAATCTGGTGCCATAAGCAGAAGCACAAATAAGATTTTAACTATTTAGTTATCACAGAAATCTCACCGTTAAAAGGAATACTAAACCTGATTTTTTCCTTTCATAATTCAAATAGAGCATGCCATTTTAAACAACTTTCTAATTTACTCCTATTTTTTTTCTTCGTTCTCTTGCAATGTTTTATTAAAAAAAAAAAAAAAAAGCTGGAATATAAGCTTTAGAGCTGGCCCATTTTTGGTTCAGCCCCCCTGGATAGCATTTGCCGATTGGTGGCTACATTTAGCCACCAATTAGCAAGCGCTACTCAGTTTCTGAACCAAAAATGGGCCGGCTCCAAGGCTTACATTCCAGTTTTTTTAAATAAAGATAGGAAAGACAACAAAGAAACATTAATAGGAGTAAATTAGAAAGTTGCTTAACATTGCATGCTTAAAGGGACACTGAACCCAAATTTTTCTCTATCGTGATTCAGATAGAGCAAGCAATTTTAAGCAACTTTCTAATTTACTCCTATTAATGTTTCTTCATTCTCTTAGTATGTTTATTGGAAAAGCAAGAATGTAAGATTAGATGCCAATCCATTTTTGGTGAACAACCTGGGTAGTTCTTGATGGATTGGTGGATAAATGCACCCACCAATAAACAAGTGCTGTCCAGAGTCCTGAATCAATAATTGGCTCCTTAGCTTAGATGTCTTTTTCAAATAAAGATAGCAAGAGAACGAAGAAAAATTGAAAATAGGAGTAAATTAGAAAGCTCTATCTGAATCACAAAATAAAAATTTTGTTTGGGTTTAGTGTTCCTTTAACCCAAGACTGGCAAGTGCTACAAACCATAAAAGGTAAGTAAATGAGTATTTTATTTTTAATTTATTTTCTTTAAATGTTTATATGTGAAAATATACACTTTTCATATGATGGACTTTAGATAAAGCTACAGCAAAATAACTGCACTAATGAAATTTGAATGAAAAAAAATACATACACCCATCAAAATAGATATTTTTTGTTTTTTTCAATTAAATACTTTGTTTTTCAACAGCTTTGATACAATATCTGAAAATTTAAAGCATGTGTCAACATTTAAGCGTATTTTTTAAAAACTAAAGAAAAGAAAGAACGACTTTGAAATCAATGTTGGATTTTATGCAACATGCATAACAGAGAAGATAGCAGAATTTAATGTGGGGCAGATCGACGACATTTTCAATACCATATCAAAATTGAAAGTTCATGTGTGCCATATAGATAACATTGTGCACACCCCCGTGGAGTTATTTAGAAGTCAGCACTGATTGGCAGCAATGCAAGTCTGTCAAAACAACTGAGATAAGTCTGCAGAGGGCTTAGATACAATTTATTCACAGAGGTAAAAACATAAATTATGCTGTACCAGATATATTTTCCGTGTCTGCTGTACAGGAGATTACACAAGCTGGCATTCCTTACTGTTTGGGAAATACTGAACCTGGCCACCAGGAGGAGGCAAAGACACCCCAACCAAAGGCTTAAATACCTCCCCCCACTTCCCTCATCCCCCCTGTCAGTATGCCGAGGGAACAAGGAACAGTAGCAGAAACGTCAGGGTGAAAAAGGTGCCAGAAGACAAAATTTAGGGCCGCCCATCGGAGAACACGGGCAGGAGCTGTGGACTCTCCATGTACAGAAGGAAAGGAAATTATCTGGTAAGTATAATTTATGTTTTCCTTCTTAAAAAAGGGACAGTTTACTCAAAAATTTTCTCCCCTTTAATTTGTTCCCAATGATCCACTTTACCTGCTGGAGTGTATTAGATTGTTTACAAGTAGCTCATTTACTCTTATATTGGCATTTGAAATAGTAGCCAGTGGTATCCACACCTATTCTGAAAGTTTGTGGCCGCAGGTCCAAGCTATAGATAAGCTGTGTAAACATAGCCAGCAGAAGAAATGACGGTCCCAGTGGGATATAGCAGAGATAAGGTAATAAAATGTTGATTTTCTATTGTTCTCTCCAAGTATTGGTGATTGGTTTATGGACAGATATAAGATAAAGAAGCAGGTATATTTACACAATGTGATAATGTAATGAGATCCGATTATACCTAAAAGCTCAACCCATTTTATTAGGTTGTGGCTTCAAAACACAAAATCAGAGCTTTAATATACACAAATAAACCTTAAAAAGCTAATTTTGATGCATTTTTACTCTGCAGTTGGTAAAAAAAAAAGCAATTGTAACACATTAAGGGAAAAACTATTTTACCGTATACTGTCCCTTTAATACAGGGAGCGTCCACAGCTGCATTCCTTACTTGTGGGAAATTATACCCAAGCTCCAGAGGACACTGAATGCTAATGGGTGGAGGAGAGGTGGCCCCCATATGAGGGCACCACAGCCTGCAAAACCCTTTCTCCCAAAGGCTGCTTCAACAGAAGCAAAACAAACTTGTTAAGAGTTTAGGGAAAAGAATGTAAGGAGGATCAGGCAGCCGCCCCACAAACTGATCCATAGAGGTCCACAATTTCTTGATTGAAGTTGCGATTCGACACAACCTTAGAAGAAAATCCTAACTAGGTTCGTAGAACAACCTTCTTATCATGGAACACCAGATAAGGAGGGACACAAGACTGATACCTATGTATCATGATCTTGACTATGTATATATGTATGACTTGTTTTACCTCAAAAATAAAAAGAATAAAAAAAAATTAAAAAAAAAAACAGACAGGGCCAAAACAGTCCCCAACAAGGAACAGGAAGGAAAGACTCCTGGCAGACTTGAATAGTGTGCTAGGAAGAACCACGCTCTTCACAGAAGAAGGGTGTCCACCACACCTTATGATAGGTGAGGAGGAACCAACTTATGCGCTTGAAGGAGAGGACCATAACCTCTCAGAAACCCCTCTCTTGGCTAAGCCTCATCTCGCAGTCCGCCTCAGAGAATTAAGATTAGATTAATCAAAGGAGCCTTGTTCCAGCGGATCCCTGCAACAAGGCAACCTTCATGGAGGGGAAGATAACATCCCTACTAAACTGCAAATCACTATCTTTGCGGCCACAACGGAGCAATCAGTATCACTGATGCCTGCTCCTGCTAGGTTCAAGCCACCACTTGAGGAAGGAGTGATATGGCCGAAAAGAAAAACTATTGAAAATCTAAGGCACCGTTAATGCAAACATTAGTTCCGCATAAGGATCCCTAAACTAACTTGGTATTAAGACGGGGCGATGTGAGATTCTCATCCGGCATCTCCTTCCAGATACAAATATTTAAAGGACTCTTCGGATGGAGATCTTATCCCCAGATAAAAGGGAATGTTAGTAGAGAACATCCATCCCGGATGACCACACTCAGAGAGTGGTTTGCTGACAGCAAGCAGTAGTGGGCCTCCGCCCTCTTCCAAACCCGAGACACTACTCATCGCTAGGGAGAGTATCGTTCTCCTCAGAAGGATATCTAGGCCACCGAGAGTAAGACTGACCAGAATCTATAAACTAGGACTAACCTAGTAGTCTAAACCCTCAGAGCAAAGGGGATTGCCTGAAGATCTAAAAAGTTAATCGGGAGGGAAACCTCCTGAGTCCACGGATCCCCTACCCTCTTGGCACGCCCTCACCATCCTGACAGACTTGCGGCCAAAGTCAAAAATCGCCCCGGATGATCTAAGAAAGATGGTCCCCTGCAGGACAAGGAGATCTTGACAGACACACTAGGGAGCGATTCTCTCAACTATGAGTCCAGATAAATCTATGAAGACAGATTCGAAACGCCGCTCCACTAGCCTCAGCATACACCAACGCCTCGGCTGAGATGAGACCTTCAAAAAAAAGGCATGAAGTCCAAGATTGACCCCATGACAAATTCCACCCAACACAGAGCCAGCGAGAGCTGAAGGAGGTCTGGAGGGCTTGACCTGATGAAAGCCAACTCATAAAATTCATTAGGTCTGATAGAAAAGTCTTCACGTCTACGAAGACTAAATTAGCATTCAGGAACCCACCCTGGTGCCTAGAACTCTGGTCTAGAGACTCTTCCATCCCTGAGGATCCAGGAAGACAGATTGAGAATCCCTTAATGTCTGCCATCAGACGAGACGATGGCGATTGAACCAGAAATAGTCTAGACAAGGGAAGCTAACGCTAGATCGGATCTGGCTACTGCCAAAAGAAATCCTAAATTCCTAGGCTCTAGAATCAGTAGCAAGACTAAAAACGGAAGGAGCAATGAACTAGATGTGCAGGTCCAGAAATAACAACCTTAGGAACCTGAAATGTTCCTTGAGGAGAAATAAAAAAAGGTACGATATCCTTCCTCAATAGTAATCCTGCATCTCTCTTTCTGTACCAAGGGTAGTGGACCTTATAGTCTCCCTCTGTAACGAGGAGACATGAAAAAGGCTGCTTAAGTACTTTAGGACCCAAATAGGGTGGGAGCTCCCTCCCTCTAGGGGACCAACGAAAAAAAACGGTTTGAATAATATCTCAAACCTCACTGTGCGATAGGCACCGGGACAATGACTGCAAAGGAGAACAAGAACCCGCACCCACCTGAAATGGACTCCCTTTGTCTGGAAAACAGGATCAAGAGAAGAAAAACTGCCCTGGAAGACTGAAATTTGAAGTCTAAATTACGACCTCTAGGACCCATGGATCCTGTACATCCCTGAATCAAGCATCTGAAATAAGCTATAGTCAGCTCCCAACGCGATCCAAGATAGGACCTGGAACTGCTTTGAAGCCCTAGCTTAGGGGCTAGAATCTGCAAAAGTCCCAGATAAAAGAATTATAAAGATCCAAAGCCTTAATTCTACTCAAAATTATTGAGGGAACATCACCTTGAATCAAGAAAGAGATGCTTCAATTAGGAAGTTTCCAGAAAATGCGACAACCTAAGTCGTCAGAACACAAATATCCCTTGTGACGAAACATCTTCATAAAAAAAGAGTTTCCCCTTATAACCAAGAGCTCTTAAGAATAAACTATCCTTAAACGAAATAGTAAAACTAAAGGCAAGCGCACAGAAAGGTGTTAGCCAAGGGAGGGAGGGCCCGACAACCGCCCCTATAGAGCCCGGAACTGGGATCTTAAAGAAATAGACGAAAAGGAAGAGGATCTCCTCTTTCCTTACCGGCCTTACTCAAATTTGCCATCTGATTCAGTGTTCGAAGATTCGACTGGCAGATCAGTACTAGGAATCTCTAATATAGACAAAACTTCTCTTAGAAGCATGCACACTACTCAATCTAAAAAAAAGGCAAAATCTTCCTCTGCCTGAGGAATAGAAGCAGCAGGCTCCGACCCAGAAGGTCCGTACTCTGAAGCCTCAGAGAGAACCGCATCCTCAGATGACTGATTGGATACATCAATTTGCATGATGTTCCTTGGGCAGGAGTGCATGGATTAATTCCTCATTTGCGAGTAGCCTTACGAGGCAAAGCGGCTAAGGCTGCAGACATCGCCATACGGAATTGCGCAGTAACGTCTGGTGGAAAAAGGCCCCCTCCAGATGGAGGATTAGAGGCACAAGGGGAAGCTGCGTGTGTAGGATCAGATGACTGTAGGGGACATACCTCAGGGGACGAAGAGTCTTTAGAGGCTGAAAAACAGAATGGAACACAGAGCGCAATCCATTCTAAGTGTAAAATCATTTATTTACTCCAACAATTAAAAATGTGTAAATCGCATGTACAGTGTAACAGAATAAAAATGCACAATTCAACAAGTCCCAGATTATATCACCGGATGTCAGGGGTGTGTTGTCAGTCACCTCGTAGCTTGAAATCCCCAAAACGGCTTCCGGAATGCCGTGGATGAATTCAGCCTGTGAAGAGGGATACTCCGAGCAACACCGGCGATTGGAAAGCTGAGAGAAGTTGCTAGTGCCGCCTTGACGCGTTTCCTCAGGCTACGACCTGACTTTTTCAAGAGGATCTATGGAGTTACGTCACTGAAGTCTTTTTAAACAGCCCCGGTAAGGCGCGCCTCTCAAAGGAGCCGTCTTATTGGTTATGACTCATCAATGACGCTAGGGCAAGTCTAGCACATACAATCTGTAAAAGTGTCCTTTCTGAATGAGCTTTGGCTTTAGCACTGTTGGTCTAATGCAGGGTTTGGTTAGCGCACAAGCGATAAGTTCTTTTTTAACAGTGTAGGGCATTTAAGTCTATGGGTGAAGATGATAACAGGGCCGTGATATCCAAAGTCCTTAGTTTAAACTTGTCCTCGGCTCCTGTCTGACTCTTCTCGGGAATAGCTCTCCTCACAAGCAGCAGGCTCATACGTGACGTAAACTTTTATATATTTAGCAACTGATTCCAGTAGAGTAGCACAGCTTATTTGGATTCACCATTTCTTTTGTTGCAGAGTCTTTAGAGGCGGAAGGCATAGTGGTATCTAACAAACATTGGATGAAGAAAACACCGTTATGGCATGTGAAACATAATTGAGAGGGCTGGACTACCCGGGTCTCCTCACAATATATACAGGTATCGAATTCTGTCGTAGAGGGATCACCCTCTAATTTAATAAAGTTACCTACTTATGGAGGATTCCGATTGTTTAAAAGAAAAAACAACTGGCACCTATACCCCGAATAGCTGGGGCACTCACCACCTCCTATGACCCAGACAGTCTTGAGAAAACTCTTTTCTCCATAGGCACTCGGTACTGGGAAAAGGGAAACAGTGACTACTCCCGGTCACACGGTGCGCAATGCAGGACCGCCCCTGCTAAAGAAAAAGTGCGCCAAGCTAATAAAACACTGCAGCTCTCAAAATTAAAAAGGGTAACCAGTACGTTCCATATCAGCCTATGAGCCAAAAAAATCTTACATGTAAGCAAGCATACATCACATAAACAACTATGATTAACACCCCACTGTTCAATAATTCCCCTCATGAGATATTAACCCTTGATTCCATAAAGTAGTGCCACTGAGACCCTGTCTTCTAACGTTAACATATGTGTAAAAAAATGAAACGATATTACCGGAATCTATGCTGTGGAACAGAAACACGGTCCTTCATGTGCGACAGACTGTAGCATCGCTTCTGACAAGGACTTGAGTGATAAAAAAAAGCAGGCAGTGAAACTCGTCACACTGATTGCTTAAGAGCTGTTAATATGAGTCTGGATGGTTTCACAGAAAAACTCTCTGCATCTCCAGACTCTAACTTTCATCAATGCTCTCACTGAGAGGCTTACAGGACTACTTAAAACTCCAGTCCCATTTCGAAAGGTAGATACCCTTCATAAAGAACTACTAATCTTCCGACACTTCTCTGCCAACCTCTGTACAAAGACAAAGAATGAGAGGGGATGTGGGAAGTGGGGGTGGTATTTAAGCCCTTTGGCTGGGGTGTCCTCTGCCTACTCCTGGTGACCCAGTTCAGTATTGCCCACAAGAAAATAAATGCAGCTGTGGACTCTCCCTATATTAAGAAGGAAAGGTATAAAGGTATATAGTATATATATATATATATATATATATATATATATATATATATATATATCCGTGTTTGGTTATGCAAAACTGGGGAATGGGTAATAAAGGGATTATCTGTGTTTTTAAAAAAAAAAAAAAAAAATTCTGGGAGTAGACTGTCCATTAAATATTCTCACAAATCAAGTGAGGAGTGGAATTCCTTTTTGTGATATTAACTACCAAATTTGGATATATTCTGATTTTTATTCTAAAAGACAGCAAATGGCAATGAGTAGTAGTGCAGCTTTCACTTGACACAAATTTAACTGCACTATAATTTGCACTCATACAACTGGTAATAGAAACAGTGGCAAAAAATAAAGGACTAGAGTTGAAGCGAAACGTAATTTAGCTCAGATTCCTACAAGTGAATAAGTACTTTACAGATTTTTAAATGTTGAAAATAAATTTTGTGCAGCCAGATTAGGAGTCAGAGCTAAACTCTTTACTCGTGTTCATATGTGATCTCTTTTAAAGTGATCGTAAAGTTTAATCATTTACTGTCCAGTATATAAAAATTATTAAAAAAACAGGGGCACTTATCATACTTTATATGATCAATGACTAATCCGGCTTCATCCAATGATTGGATGAAGCCAGATTAGTCATCAATCAGCAAAATATAGTATGAGATGCGGGCAGAGGAACGGCACAATGTTTACCGCCACTAAATGGAAATTATTTTACAAATGAAGCATCTTTAAAATCAATTAAAGTGCCCATGATTAAGATTAATTTTAAATACTGGGCAGTAAATTAAATTTTACAATCACTTTAAGAAAAAAATAGCATAAAATCCTTCCTTGTACTGAATTAAGAATTCATTGTGCAGCATATTTATACATACAAACAAGTAGGGAAAATAGTTTTCTGACAGTAATCCTCAGCACACAGTATTCCCACTACAGCAGAGGATTCTGGGTGAAACACTGTATGTTGAGGATTACCATGTAAAAACAAACCTTCTGAGCTGTTAGGATGAGTAAATGTACTGAAAACATCTTTCACTCAACCTTATTAACAGTTGATGTTTTTCCGCCTCACTTTTTAAAGTTACAATGGCCTATTTTGTTAGTGATTTAAAGTACCATGACCAGCTTCACAACGCAGCAAACCAGAAACCAACTTCCTGCTTCTGAGTTCCATTAAAAGGGACAATATAAATTAAAAGGGACACTCAGGTTAAATTAAATTTTCATGATTCAGATACAGCATGTAATTTTTAAACAACTTTCCAATTTTACTTCCATTAAAAAAAAAAATGTGCACAGTCTTTTATTATTTACACTGTTTTTGAGTCACCAGATCCTACTGAGCAAGTGCAAGAATTAACAGACTATACATATATGCATTTGTGATTGGCTAATTGCTATCACATGGTACAAGGGG